>NC_057799.1:199570309-199610604 GCF_018294505.1 Triticum aestivum
GGCGACCACCGCCCCCACCCTGAACCCTAAGATAGGTAGTGGGGTACCTCTCCAGCGAGCCCTCCTCCCCGCTACGGCTGGTTCTTCCTTAACTCCGGCGAGCCCCCCACCCCCTGAAAATCGACTGACCCAAAAGTCAATTCAGTCGACTGAAGTGTAGCTAAATCGGAGCAGCATCGCAAGCAAGAGCAAGAGCGAGAGCAGCAGCGCGAGCAAGAGCAAGAGCGAGAACAGCAGCACGAGCAAGAGCAAGAGCAAACCAGGCAGGGGACCGAGAGCAAGAGCATAGCAGCAGCGCGAGCGAGAGCTAAAGCAGCAGCAGCTCCTACTAATGTGGACGTCGCCGCCGAGGGAGCGACCGGTGGAGGAAGTGGCCGGCGACGCCGGCGTGGATGGAGCCGCGCCGTGTCGGCTCGGGACTAAGCGCCGGCAGCATCATGAGATCGAATCAAGAAGAAAATGCAGCGATTAGTGTACAACCTCTTTGGTGGCGCCGATTAGGCCGCAGCTTCATCCGAGGAAACGGTGATGATGATGCTCTTCCGGTGGTGCAGGTGAAGACGGCGGTGTGGGAATGGAGGTGGCGCGAAAGACGAGGGGAACGTCGGGGCAGCTCCTTGGAGGTGGAGGACGGGGTGGCTGAACCGGCGGGATGACCAGATCGACGATGTATCCTCATCGGGTACAGTGGATGAGGGACGTCGAGGTGTTGCTGTGGACGACGTCGTCGGGGAAGAGGCTTCGGCTGGGTGGCGGACGGAGGAGGGTGTGGGGCTTCGCGGGTTTTGCCGGCCTCGGTGTACGAATGGGTGGGCGGATGGGAGTGGGGAACCATGGCTTAGGGACACGCTTGTCCGAAATGTGGGGTAAGTTATGAAAGTACCCCCACCGATTTGAGGCGGTTCTTTCGGTTCAGGGGTATCACGGGCATTTCGCGTGTCGGGGTTTCACAGGAGGCCGGAGTTTTCGCGCGAGTTGAAATTTCTGGACAAGCCTAACGTGTACTGTACCAAATCAATTCGCACTACAAATGTCATTCAAAACTTTGAATTCATGTTATGTTCAATTAAAATATTTCGCTACGTGTATAATGCATGCAACCTAGTACTCAAATGAACATTTTAGTGCATTCCAAACGTATATACTACCGCTTCAATATGAACTAAATTTGAATTTGTTTCTCTATTTGAATAAGATCTACAATAATGATTGTTGTGAAGTCAAAGCATTTGAATTCGTTTCTCTGTTTTAATAAGATCTACAATCGTCATTATTGTCAAGTTAAACCATCGTTTGTGTATTATCTTCACACCACACCACATGATTAGTCTCGAGTTACATATGAACTATGTGTACTATATGAACTCGAACTCGGTTTTTTGAATCCACTTTATGTTGATTTCAAATCATAGTACATATCAAGCTCTAGCTAGATCTTCACAAACTAAACCATGTCTCATATGTATAATGTGTTTATCACATTATGTATGGTGCCCCGCCCCCTACGCCTACAAGTATTTAGATGTGAGTTGCAAACGCCACACATTACCACAAATTCAAATAAAATGTGAGAATGTTCGATATATAGTATTGTTTAGATTGTTCGATATTTTGTTGTAAGCTGCAAACGCCACACATTATCACAAATTCAAATAAAATGTGAGATTGTTTGATGTATAGTATGGTTTAGATTGTTCGACATTTAGCTGTGAGTTGCAAACGCCATGCATTATCACATTATGGTATAACATGTGCAAAACCACAACACGTGTATCACCGCTATATTCATGCATGCATATGTTTAAAACACTATGATCTCCTATTCAAATATATGAATCCACTTTCATATCAAATTATGATCTTTGTTAGTCTCTTACACTCACACAATCCTCTAACCTTTGTAGCTACCACTAACTTTCTCTCGTGCATGCACATGCCCTCCTCGCCCTCCCCCTCCCTCGGCATTCTATCCATCTCGCACATTCATTTTTAGGTCGTTCTCCCACAGTCTCCACAACTCCTTTCCGACACACACCGATCGATAAACCTCTCCAGCGATGTCTGCCTACAACATACACACGGACCTTCAATCTCCTCCTTTATGTGTCCTTGCCTCGTGTCTCTCATACGGTCCCACACACATGTAAACTCTCGCCCCTCTTTTCATCGATCTCACAACCGCACACTCCTCCCCCTATCTAGCTAGTAGCTGGACCTCTCGCACCACCTCCTAGCTCCATTCTCTCTGTCTATCCGTCTCGCCGGTCCTTATTTGCCTCTAACAAATGGACGTACACCGCCCGATCTCCCGCTATACATATAGCTAGCTAGGTCCTTATAACTCATTTTTTCCCACGTGTCGATCGATCTACCTCATTAGTTATGTCTCTCCCTTCCTCCGACAAACAACAATTGATCTACCGATCTAGTTAGGTTTGCTTACCAAACACATGGTTCCCCTTCATCATCCATGGATGTGTCCCGACAGATCTATCACGCACAGGCACACATAGAAACACATCCCCACTCTTATTGATAATATTGCAGTTCCACCCTCAGTTTGTCTAGTAGGCCTCTGCCACCATCTTCGAGAAGCAACTCCATCACCCATCCAGCACTCTACCCCTCTCCCTCCCTCTCTCTCTCCTCTGTCTCTCTCTCCGTCCCATCCTATTTCCCGTCCTTTAGTTATGTATGGATGTCGACCGATCTCCCTCAAGACATAGTTGGGTCTCTCCTTCTCAACACATATATGAGTTGTTCTACCTCTATAGTTAGGCCTCTGCCTACCCCTCCCCCAACCCCTCGCGCACACACACACACCGATACATCGAGCGCTCTAGTCATGTCTCCCTGCCACACACAAACTTGACCTGTGCCCTCTGACGTTTCGGTAGCTAGGTCAGTCGCCCTATATCTTTGACTTGCACACACACACAATTTCGATGGCTCTCTTCATCAATCTCGCACCCACCCACTTGATCCTCTCTTCGACTCTATCGATATCTCTGACCCCTCCCTCTCTTCTCGTGGATCGCCCGACCCTCTATATATGATATGGATAGGCCTCCATTTCACACACATTGCATGCAAAATTTTGTTTGAGATGTCATCGACACATATTCCCAAAAATACATTCACGAAATCAACCTCCCCCCCAAAACACGAACGCACAAGCCATTTGTCTAGGTTTGTATCTCTCTCACACACCCACGTAGGTGGGGGACTTGCACGAAGAGAAGAGGTGCACACACGATGCACGTACTCCCGTCTCTTTCCCAACCACACCCGCGTGGGTACATGGTGGAGCTCATTTCTGTACGAAAAAGGCAGCCCACGTGGTAACTTGACACGTGTACTGGTTGTCCACTAGATGGAGGGAGGATCATCTACCATGGGTGAACAAACAAATTGCCACTTGACGCGTTATGTTAAAAAAGAGGCAAACCATGTGGGGCCTACCTTAGAGGCAAGGCTCTATACACTGGAGTACTTTTGATGTGTCCCGTCAACTCGCAGAATGAGGAGAAGCTTGCTTAGTGCGCCGTCTCCCCCGCCCATGGGCACGGTGGCTCGCAGGATGAGGTGAAGCTTGCTTACTACGCCTTATGCCCGCTCCCTCGCCCACGCGCGCGGTGGCTCGCAGGATGAGGAGAAAATTTACTAGTACTCCCTCCGTTTACTCCTCGTCCCTACCTTGGTTAGAGAGATTATCATATTGTTTGGAATATACTCCCTCCTTCCCGGTTTATAGGGCTTATCTAAAAATAATAGGTTTCCCATTTTATAAGTCTCAATTTGATTGTTCCCCATCACATGCTCAGATTTCAAGGTGCATTAATTCATTGCATGCAAGGATTATGAGAAACTTGACCAATGCATGTACTTCATGCATGCATGCATTGCAATTAATGCATTGGTAAACACAATTCTTTGAGGAAAACGAGTGCATTAATTGAGTGCTTTTACAAACCACGAAAATTATTCCACCACTCATCATCTACCTTGGTTGGTGAGATTTTTGAATTGAGCCCTATAAACCGGAAAGGAGGTAGTATGTCCTTTAGTAGATTTCAATATGAACTACTAGTACATACTCCAAACACTGATGTATATAGACGTATTTTAGAGTGTAGATTCACTCATTTTGCTCCGTATGTAGTCCATATTGAAACGGACGTAATAGTACGCACTCTCCCTCGCCCCTCGACCCTCGCCACGTGGTGGACGTGCAGCAATTCATTTGGTCTCATATAGCCAGAACAATATATACTGCAGTACCATTATTGCTCGACTTCCCGAAGAGGCGAAGAGCCAATCGCAAGGTTAATAGTTTGGAGATGCCAAGCACAAGGTATATAGGAGAACGAGTAGTAGGTGCCGTGTCATTTATAAATAAAGTTTTTTTTCTTCAGTGGCACGTACGCAATATAAATAGGTTCATATGGAGAAAAGGAAACCTCTCCACTATATACATAGGCAGGACGAGCCTACACGGTTGCTTGCTGGGGTTGCTCTCTTCAGTTTTCACACTCTCTCGCACAAAACCACTGTGGCCACATCTCTAACATCCCGGCGGATCACGTCCGCCGGGGAAGGGGTGGATGCTTAGTGTAGATGCGGTCGCCGTCGCCGACGGCAAAAACCCACTGTCGGCACGTCCTGATCAGGGGTCCCCGCCATTCTCTCTCACAAAGCCGGCGAGGTTGCCTTCGTCCATTGATCACTACCGTGACGTGGGTAGTTGCCTCCTCCTGCCGCCCTCCTCTAGGTTGAGCTACGTCCCGACACCCCTCAGGTACAACTCCCTTTACAGCCGGCTTGCACCACTGCTCCAGCTGACCACATCACTCCATGTGGATATTTCTCTACTTCTTTGCCCCGCACATACCTCTACTGGCTTCTACGTACTGTATTTGTGATGAGTTTATGTCTCATCAACTAGTCCCAGTAAACTTATTCTAATCACGCTTCTTCAATTTCTTTGCCACAGGGATGCTCATCTCGATTTTGGTGAAACTGCACAAAATGATCCGATGGTCAAAGGGTTGCAAACTTCATTTCTGAGGAAGCGCCGACGTTGCCAGCAAATTAAAGCCTGGTTAGGGTTTACGGTTCAAGGGCTAGGGACTGCACGGATCGTTTTTTTCTTTAGTTGTCTCTGTTTCAATGGCTAGGGACTACATGAGTAGTAGTAGTACTATACGCCTTACGCCCGCTCCCTCGCCCATGCGCGCGGTGGCTCGCAGGACGAGGAGAAAATTTTACTACTCCCTCTGTTTACTCCTCGTCCCTACTACCTTGGTTAGAGAGATTATCATATTGTTTGCAATATATATGTCCTTTAGTAGATTTCAATATGAACTACTAGTACATACTCCAAACACTGATGTATATAGACGTATTTTAGAGTGTAGATTCACTCATTTTGCTCCGTATGTAGCATAAAGTTGAGACACTTATTTTGGAACGGAGGGAGTACATATTTGCTATGATCTGTCAATCATTAAGATGCAATAGCATGCATGTTATTCTCCTTTGTATTTGATGAAATGTTGCAATGGGCAACCTTGGACGCAAGATACATGTAACAGAAGTTGGAAGCTTCATAGCGTTTTACTATCTCGCTGATAAATTACAGTACGTACTATACAAGTACTTCCTCCGTTCCTAAAATATAAGTCTTTGTACAAATTTCACCATGAACCACATACGGATGTATATAGATGCATTTTAAGTGTAGATTCATTCATTTTGTTCCGTATGTAGTCCACCTAGTGGAATCTCTACAAAGACTTATATTTAGGAACGGAGGGAGTACTATGTAAAGAGTTAGGTGTCGCACGGTGTCCAGAAAATATGGTGATAGTGTGAGGTGGGCCATGTAGTCACTGAGCCTGCGTGTTTTCCCTGCTCTTGCACTCCTCTGCCGTAAGAATGGAGAAAATTGTAATCTAGTAGTACCTCCTTTCGCCGAAAGCGTGGGACATCCAGCAGTCCTACCACCTCAGTAATAATGACCAATGAGCCGTCAAATCACATAGACCCAGCAGTAAGTTGGACGGACGAAGCAACCATCACTCTTGAATCCGCTTCTCCCTTCAACGCAGGTACCAGTGAGAGGTCACGTCCACTCTGCCCGGGCATGAATGCGGCACCGATTCTTTGGAGCAGCACTGACCATTTCGGGCGGGAAGTGCGCGCGGGCGATGGAGGGGCTTTGGGTGGGCCAGGCTGGTCAGGAGCGAGCGTGGCAGCTGTCCGCCTGTCCCTACTAGACGCCCGGAAACAAGAGGATGCACCGACCCTTGCAGCTTAAATCGTACACTACACACCATCTCTCTATAGGAGTAGGTCGATATGTCGCTCTCTCTAACACACACATGTTGTTAAACACACACACACACACGCACACGCACACACACAGGTTCATAGAATAGGAAAATCGTGCAAGTGTGAAGCCACAGGAAGCGAGATACAAATGGAGTACGTACAAGAACACAAGAGGTGACGGATATTCCATCAAACCTGGACTGAGGAGTAGTACTCCCTCCGTCTAGGTGTTAAGTCATCCTACGGAAATCAGATATTCCCAAAATGTTTAGGCGTCGTCCATTAACTTCGCATCTCAATCCCCTCCTGGCCTCGTTGCTAGCGAGCGTTGTTACTTAGGGAGCGTTTGGATCCTTGGCAAGAATAGCTTATAGCATAGCCGGGCAAGGTTAGGCGTTTGGAACTATTAAAATATGTTAGCTTTTGTGTGCCAGCTAGCTTGGGTGGGCTAGAAAAACCTTGCTAGCTCGGGAGAGCCAGATCGGCTCGCTTCCGACGCCAAACTTTGCGTAGTAGTAACATAGACTAGTAACATATGCATGTTGTACTAGTCCAAGTTACTCACCACTATGACCAGCCTAAGAAATATAACCAAACGCTCCTTAATTACTCTGCCTTGTTATCTCCCCCGGAAACCCAATGCATGGAGCGCAACTACGCGTTGATCAGTCTAGAAATCAAAGTCGGCTTGCATGCGAGTTAATACGTGGCCCTGCATGGTAGCTAAAGCGGCATCTCTTAGTTGTTTGGATTTATTGTTGCGTTTAGAGACAGAAATCAGGGCTTTGATTGGAGGAATGACCGGTCAAGTTTCTCCTTCTCCTCCAATCTGCTTGCACCTTGGTCCCGCTGCACCTTCTAATGTGACTTATTACAACTGGACGGAGGGAGTCGTACGAGATACGGTGGCACACTGACTTAGGTCGAATATAAGTGCCCAAAATTGTGTGCATGTTATAATAAGGATTCACTTAAAATAGTACGTGAGCAAACAGAGGGATCAATTGGACAGTGTTCCCGAGCAGTAGCGAGATGTGTGAGGTAAGATACACCGCTGGCGCTTTTAATTTTTCTTATTAATTTGTTTGTTTCACCCTTTGACTGGTGGGACCCAACGTACTACGTGGAGAGAGGCAAGGTGACTAAGGCTGCATTATTTCTGCACCACTGTGGATAGTCTTACCACCAAAGCCACATGACACGATTATGATTTAAATCCCAATGACTCCCACACACACAAAAAACACGGCATGCTTGTCACATGAATGCAGGAATGTATAAAAGGTTATTTTCCTCTCGTTGAACATAACGGGAGGGTTGTGTAGCTGGTTAGCCTGTCGCTCATCAAACTTGAGGTCTCGGGTTCGATAACTACACTTGAGCATAATTCGTGCCAGGAGGATTCTTTGACTGGTCAAAATGGATGGATACAGAGCTATACGATCTCGTAGTGACCGTATAATCACCTCATCACGTATAAGCTGCAGCCTCGGCGCTTGTTTTCTAGGGTTTGCACTCTTCACACTCTCCAGTATATATATACACGCTGGAGCCTCAGCGCTTGTAGTTGCTCTCTTCACACTCTCTCACCCTCTCCAGATCTAAACAAGATTTCGTTGGCCTCTCTCTCCCCTCACTGCTGGTTTGCTTGTAGTTGCTCTCTTCACACTCTCTCACCCTCTCCAGATCTAAACAAGACTTCGCTGGCCTCTCTCTCTCCCCTCACTGCTGGTCAAAGAGCCGGCAGGATCCGTCCGCCGGGAAGGGAAGGAGGCTTAATGCTGTCGCCGTCGGCGAGGGAGGGAATCCACTACCGGCGCAGCTATTCACTTTCACCCAGCGGCGGCGAGGGAGGGCCTCCGACCCCTTCTTCTTCGCTGCCGTACATAGTGTGGGTCGAACGGCCTCCGGTCGCCCACCGAACCACACCCCAAGAACCTTAAGGTATAATTTACTTATTCCACATGCATTGCTCTAGCTGCATGTGGGCTTTTTCCACTTCTGCACTCAAATTTAGGTGTTGGATCAAACAAGAAAGTAGAGGGGAAACTTGTATACCATGAATCTAGGACGTGGTTCAAAGAGGAAAGGAATGGGGGAAAGTTGTGGGAAAAGTTGTATAGCATGGATCTAGGACGTGGTTCAAAAAGGAAAGGAAGGGGGAAAGTAGTGGGGAAAGTTGTATCATCTAAGACATGGTTCAAAGAGGATAAGAATGGGGGAAAGTTGTATAGCATAAATCTAGGATGTGGTTCACAGAGGAAAGGAAGTGGGGAAAGTACTAGTACAAACTGGCTATCCAGCACCTACGTTGGTCGAAAAGGGAAAACAATGACAAACGCAGTACGCACATCTGTAATGAAATGATCTTTTGTTTTGGGGGACAAGGCTGTAGAGTTTGAGCAGGACTAGATTTGCTGCCCTCACATAGGGAAAGGTGTCTAAAGATAACAAAACTGGGACCAACACAAATATGCTCCTTGGTTGTTTGTTCTTTGTTGCAACAGACTGTGCATCACCCCAGTACATCGGTAGATGCACTTGGTGCTGGTGCATCCACTGTCCCGTGCAACTCTTTAGTTGTTGTTAATCTAAGGCCCTGTTTGGTTAAAAACTCCCTAGTCCCTACCTGCTTGGTTCCAGGGACTAAACATGGACTAGAGGTTATTAAATGACATGCTAAAAGACCATGTTACCCCTAGTAGTGAACTAATAGAGACAAGGTGCGATGCGTGGCAGGGGCAACTGTTGGAAAAAGTCCCAAAAACACTCTCCCTCGGGGTATTCTTTCTTTAGTCCCAAATGCCCACTTTTAGTCCCTAAAAGTCCCTCCTGTTTGGTTTAGATGGGACTGACACGGAGTTTCTTTAGTCCATCCACCTAAATGTCCCTGTAAACAAACACCCTCTAATAATGCCGCTGGAAAATTGATGCAATGCCACAGTTAAAAGCAAATTACATGTTTAACAAATTTTATTGTTAATATAATCTCTCTGTTAATATAAATCAATGCCACTGTTTGAGAAATGCTACTGTCTTGCTTTCTTTCCCATTTAGATAAGGTAGATGCTTCTTTTTGTTGGCTTCTGTGTCATCCACCGTTTTTGACCACTAGTTGTTTCCTTTGCACCTCTGTGTAAACAGGGTTATCTACTTCACCTCGTTGCCATTGTGACCTTTTGTTGCACTGCTCAAAACACTTTTGTTTTAAGAGTGTTTTGTGCAGTTCAACCAAAATGTCACACCGACAACGTTGATTGATTGCTTGATCTTAGTGGAACTGCACAAGAGGAGATCTTACTTCCTATCCGTGTTGGCAAATTTGGTTCAGATCTTCTTATTGTGAGTTGTTTGAATTCCGCGTCATGACAGGTCAGTACTAGCCTTCTTTAACATGATTCTGCAGTGTGCTTTCATATGTTGTGCTACTTGTACGGTAATGTTGCTTGATTTTAGTGAACTGTACAAATGGAGACAAGACTTCCAATCTGTATGTGCACCGTAATATCCCATTGAGGTAAGATAAGGGTATTTCACAACTGTTGGCCTGTATTTTGCCACTTTCATCAAAAAATTAATGTCATTGTTTAGTGCTATACTTGTGCAACCTAATTGACATGCCAAATCTTACATTGAAGGCGAAGCTTGTCTGTTATTGAACCAAGTGATGAAGGGGAAGAACAAGCGGAAGAAAAACAAAAATCAACTCCTGGTGCTGTAATGAAGCACTAGAACTATGATGGCACAAGTAATGATATAGTTTTGCATCTTAATTTATTGCTATGGCTGGAACGAGCAATTGTTTTGCCACTGATTTGATGCCATTCTTAATGTAATACGTAATTATCTCTACTTGTGCAAATAGGGATCTTCTTTGAAGATACCATATATTTTAGTGGAACTACACAAGAAGATGTTGGAAACATTAATCTAATCGAGGAGTATATAGTAAGCATGGCCACCACAGTAGATAGCAACAGATGGTTCCAGAGAAGTGCTTCATCTGTATGCTCTACACAATAAGCCTCCTGACAAAGGTTGGTACTCGCCCACTGATTTCATCCATATGATTGAGCTTTGTCATCTCTATTGGTGTTGTGCTACTGTTTAGATACTGTCATCAAAAAGTGGTATTGTCCTTGAGAAGTGCTTCATCTGTGTTGTTTTAAATATTTCCTTTCCTTTTTTCGAGGAAACGGGGATGCTAGCATTTAGTTATCCTCTTGTCTTTGCACAACAGGATCATCCTCCTCTGAAGAACAATATGGAGTACGTGAAGTGACTAGTTCCGATTATGCTAGGATGAAGAAGCCATGTCTATCTTCTCATCAGAAGGAGCAGTTGAAGGATGGTTACATTACCCCCCACAAGACCAAACTAACTTCAGCTCAAGGACTGACAAATCTCCATTTTCTTGCTGTGATGCGCGAGTACAATGTTGTTCTAGGATTCTTTCCTGTGAGTTCCATTTTTGTAAAAGTGTGCTCTACATGGACCATGTAGGTGCCTGTTTAAACTGTCAATTCATAGTACAGTTTGCTTTATACTAATCACGTTTTTTGTATTTGTGCAAACAGGGGTGCTCAGCTTGATTTCAATGGGAACTACACAAAATGTTCATGAATACATCGAATCATTCATTTCCACCACAAGAAAGGAGGTGCCGATAAGTTCAAGGCGCTGCAACATATAAGGGCAAAATCATACAAGCTACACGCGAATTTGGTTGATTTTGGTGGAACTGCACAAAAAGAACAGCTGCTTTATTTAGCACGAGGTGCCATGTCAATGTCCGAACTGATGGCAGACCCTGCCCATTCCACAATCGTAGGCATTTGATATTTTGGAATGGGAAAACCTTGTCAAATTTTGCTCATCGATTTTAGCAAGAAGACATGCGTTTGATATTTTCGAATGGGACGCCCTTTGCTGTCAGCAGCGTCGATCCATTTTTTCTTTATTCTTTAGTTGTGAAGTAAATATTGGCTCTGACATGTGAATCGCTGAGATGCATAATCATCGATTGTTTTGAATGTTCTCTATGACATGTGAATCGCTGTGATTGCAATGTACAGGAACGCTAAAAAGTTGCTCAAACTCTTTGTACTCCTTTTGTTCCTTTTTACTTCGCACATTGTGAAAGTGCATACTTTTTCTATAAGATTGGTCAAAGTAGAGATACTTTGACTGCATACAAAACTTGTATGCAGACTAGAAAGGACCGGAGGGAGTACATGTGAAACTGCTGCAAACGAGGTGATCACCCTGGGAATAATGCTAGTACGTATTGTTTTGCATGTTCATCCAATGCCAGTGATACAAGAATTCGAACTAATCGAAATAAATTCATTCATACACGGTCGGATTTCATATAAACATGCCGGATTTCATTACATTTCATACATTCTTCAACTAAAAAGGGGTGCGCTGGAGGTATAATTAATTAACCGAAGCTACCCACCTGTGTCCGGCTGAGCCGAATAGAAGCTTCAGTGACTTAACTGCAGGTGCAGTTGCGTAACTGACATATGGCCCAGATGCCTGTTGGGCCCACGTGTCAGTCAGCCAACTGCACCAGCAGTTAAGTAGAAGCAGCGTCCTTCTCCAACATAGCTCTCCGACTCCACGTCGCCGCCAAGAAGCTAACCGGCCGTCAGTGGTCAACCCGCCTAGCTTGTCATAGCGATTAGGGTAACTAGGACCCCAATGATCAGGATACCCACATGACAAACACCTTTCTTCTTGTCATTCTTCTTCTTGAAGTTCGTGTGTTGCACAGCCTTGTTCTTCTCATCAAACTTTGCTTTACCATCAAACTTGCCCTTGTTCTTAAACTTGTGGGGTTGGAAGTTCTTCTTCTGTACCAGATTGGCACTAGATCCTCCCTCAATTCCTAGAGCACGTGTGTCCTTTGCTCTCGCCTTTTCTTCCACATCAAGAATGCCAATGAGATCCACGAAGGAGGAAGCTTCGTGATGATACCTCCGGCAACAAACTTGTCCGGTAGCATACAACTGAAGTGCTCAAGTTCTCTAGAAAATGACTGTATCTCATGAGCTTGCTCAACCACGAAGCGCTCTTCAATCATCCTGTAATCATAGAATTGCTCCATGATGTACAGCTCAGTGCCAGCAACCGGAGGGTAGCAGCGGTGGCCTTACTTGGACCCGAGCGGCGGCGACCTAGCTACCGTGTTCTACTCTTCCTCGTTTCCTGTGTGGCGCGGCCTCGTTGGCAGCGGGGTGGGGCCTTGGCGGAGCCGGTGATGTCCTCTGTCTCGTTGCCGGCGGGCGGCGCCTCGGCGGAGCGGGGGGAAATCCTCCCCCTCGTTGCCTGCAGGGTGGGGCCTCGGCGGAGCCGGCGGTGTCCTCTGCCTCGTTGTTGGCGCCGCGGGGCCTCGGTGGAGCAGGGCCTCGTCGACGCCAGCGGAGCGGGGACTCGTCGGAGCCGGCATTGTCCTCTGCCTCGTCCTCGGTCTCGCCAAATAACGCCTCGGCCGCTTCATCGCCACCCGCATGCGGTACCGCCAGCGCTCGAGGCAGCCCTCGCGGGCGGAGCGGTACGAGTCGAGCAGCGCCTCCTGCTCCGCCCGCTCCGCGACAATCTGCTCCTCCGTCTGGAGGAGATGGTGGTTGTAGGCGGTGTCGGCATGCGCCTCCCGGAATTGCTCCTCACACTTCTGCCTCACTGTGTCCATATATTCGGCACGGGCCTAGCCGATGGTCATGGTGCAATGCATCGGCGAGGATAGCGCGGAGGAGGGGGTTGGCGCCGGATCGTCGACTACCATGTTCTCCATTGGGACGTCATCGTCCTCCGGCTGCCTGCCGGCCAGCCAGTCGGCAGCAATGGCTGCCATCTCCTTGTGGTCCGTCGTCCGCCCATCCCGAAGAGCGCTGGAGCGCGAGGAAGCCATGGTGGGCAGTAGTGGTGTGGACAGGAGAAGAGGAATGGATGCGGATGACTGCGGCTATGGCCGGCGCAGCAGTTTATATAGCAATGGTGGGCGGCGGAGGGACGGACGTGTGGCGCAGGAGTAGCCGCCTCGACAACCGCTTATCATTAATGTGGGCGGCAGAAGGACGGACGGACAACACTTGCGTCGTTTGAAGGCGGAGCAATCGCATGCACCGGAAAGCGGGGCGGGCAGCGCTGACCGTTTCGGGCGGAAAGAGCGCGTGGGCGAGGGAGGCGGTCCGGGTGGGCCAGGGCAGTCAGACTCATGCTTGGAAGCGGGTCGGTCCAGCAGCCAGACATGCTGGCTCGCCAGCTACCTCGCTTAGCTGAGCGACGACAATCAGACAATGGACGTAGCTTCCGACCAGGAGCCGGTGCCACTGTCCAAGCCGGTTCATGTCGTGTTCACCATAGAGCAGGTGCGGCCGCACTTCGACGCCCTAATGGCGGAAGAGCTACCAGCGCAGGAGGACCTGTGCTGCAACCTCCGTCTCCTCAACGAGCACCGGTGAACAAGCGAACGACAATGCCGTCGCAGACATGTGGCCCTATGATCCTGGCTCCCCGAATGAGCAGCGGGCGCTGTATCAGACCATCCGTAGGGCCCGCGAGGCCCTCTCCGTCGTCCTTCGAGTTGTTGCGCTCGTCGTGGCGCTGCCGTCTCGCATTGTCAACATGGTCAACGGACATGAGGATGAGGAGATGACTTTACTTGGAGAGGATGACAGCAAGTGCCTCCTTATTAGTATATAAAACTATAATTTTTTTGCTTCCTCCTGGTTTCCTGACATCACGGTCCCACACCATTGTCAACCTATGTAGTCAATAAACGAGAGAATTGCACAAGAAGCGGCCGACAGCTGGGACCAAGCAGCTCAAGCAGTATTTGTGTTTTTAGGTGTGAGCACTGCAGAGTTTTTCTTGAGCGATGTTTAGCCCAGATATTAATTTTTCTCCCCTGAACAACAACGAAAACATCGCTGCAACTATTAACTGGGCGGGCTATGGCCCGTCTAGCCCAGGCCAGATATCCAGCCCAGATATTAATTTTTTTCAAGCTGAAAATGGCTAGCCCAGCTATACTTTTTTTAGGAATACCCAGGCAAGGTCAAGTTGTTATTCTCCGCCCCGCTGGGCTGCAAATCTTTCCTAGGAGGGATGCATTAGGCTTAACAAGAAAATGGGCTTTAAGAAATAATAAATGGGATGTAATTATAAAAACTGGGCAGTAACTATAAAAAATGCACCAAACACGTAATTACTTTATAAAATATTATTTTTGGATATTGAAAATTTTAATTTCATTAATTGTTGCGAGCGCAATGTTTTGTTGGATTTTTATGTAATATAAATTTATATTGAAATTGTATTTAATCTGAGTAGAAATTTCGGGATAAATATATTTCGGATCCCATCAAAATCTGGGAAATTTTATTGAATTCTGTTTTGAACGGTTGGTTGAAATGGGCTGTACTTTTAACAAACTGTAAATGGGTTGTAGTAAATTCCATTAGAATTCAAAAATTGACTGCACATTCTTACAAATCACAAATGGGCTATAAGTTCTCTGCCACACACTTGTGGCCTTACTAAGTTGACGCGTCCCCTCAAAAAAAAAAAAGAGTTGACGCGTATGCAAGGCTTTGTCAACTTATAGTCAACACACGGTTCTAGCAGCAGTGGCCGTTGGATGTCCATCCAACGGATGCCGTGCTTCGTCTTCAATCCCGGATATTCTAGCTTCACCCACCCAAAAAATGATTCCTCCCCCTGACATCTAGGGCGCACTGTTTCAGAAGCTGACCCGTGGGCCTACTAAGTTGACGCGTACCAAGGGCTTTGTCAACTTAGTCAATATAAACGATTCTAGCTGCAGTGACCATACGATGTCCATCCAACGGCCGTAGTGCTTCTTCAACCTCTGGTCTTCTTGCTCCAGCCGCCCAAAGCAGCGCCGGTCATGCCGCATGCTCCTGCCTCCCGTGGCTGGTTGTGCTGCCGCAGAGGCCTCGCCGCCCCCTACTATTCCCACCGCTGGCCAGGCCCTGCAGCGACGGCAGCCTCACACCGCAGCCGAACTAGTGAACCATCGTACTCCTCTCCGCGCGGGCTTCCACTGCCGCGTCTTCCCCGGCTCCGCGTTGTCCCCTTCCTAAGCCTCGTCGTCGTCCATCGCCCTGGTGCTCTCGGCGCGGCGTGGTCAACGTGGTCAAGGAACGACTTCCATCGGACGTGGACTGTACATGGAGAGGCTGATAGCTGGGTCCACGATGTCAGCAAGGAAGTGCCTCCTTATTACGCGGAAAATAATGATTCCTCCACCTAACAGCAGGGACCCACCGGAAGTGCCTTTTGTTTTCTGACGCATTGACTTTTGTTTTCGTATGCAGTGGAACACACAGGCTGAGGTTGTGTTCTTTAGGGTTATCGAACATCCTGTTCTAACTATTCCTCGTGCCGCCGGCCTAGGGAGTGGAACTTCCCCAAGATTTGAATTCTCCCGGGATGTTAATACTGGTGCCCCCCTGTAGATCCAGGAGGTTCTTCTGCCTGTGTGAGTGCTGCAGGTGGCGTGTCTTCCGAGAATTTGTTTGAACCTGCCAATGTTTCCCTGGTTAGGATTGACAGTCTTCTTGAAACCGTTTGTGGGGAGTTGGCCCGTGTTCCGTCAACTGTTGAGCATCTTAGTCGCGTTGATGGGATTCTTCCTCTCGGACACGGTTTTGATGCTGATTCTTCGAAGGAGGTTTTATCAATTGAAGCTAGATTTCTTGAAGAGCTTCGTCAGAGCACTTCCCACCTCCGTGCTAGCTTTGGGCTGTCCAAGGAAATGCAGGATGCTCGTTGCAAGCCTTTTGAAGATGAGGCAAGTGTTGTTTTCAGTCAGATTCAGAGGCAGGATTCTGTTCGTTTGGGTCGTGAAGGAGGCCACGTGGAGCATACCAAAGAGGTAAACTAATTATGTTCATTGTTAGCTTTCAGTTATTACTGTTTTTAGTCATAGGTGGCCCTTATTGATTTCATGTGTCGTAAAAATTTTAGTTTTTTGTACTAGTGTTTCCTAGTTGACCTTCTCTGTTTATAGCACCTGAACTTCATGGTCTACAGCACCTGAACTTCTGTAATTTCCATAACTGGCCCTTTTTTGTTCCCTTTTGTATTAGAGTAGTTTGATATCTGACCTGTTATGTTTAGTGCATTTGGAATTCCATTATGTGTCAGTGGTCATAGCTGACCTTCTATGATTATGTAATGTGAACTTTTGCTGATTAGGTATTTTTGTTCTACATGATTTTTTTGTAGGCTGTTGATGATGGTACTAGGGTTGAGGAGGATGTTTTACCGGTGCATGAATCTGCTTCTGTGCATGGACCTGCCCAACCTGCTCCCTCGAGTGATGTATTGGTTGATGAGGTTCATGGCACTGAACATAAAGTACCATTTTTCTTGTCCATTTGTCTCATTTTTTATTTTAATTGTTTGTGCATTTTATCACTATGTGCCCCTTTTGTAACGACTTCCTGTTCTTGCTGCATATTGATGATGGTAGTGTTCCTCGAGAGAAGGTTGCAGACAAGTCCTTGTCAGGCACCGGCTGCTCCGACGGGGTGGTTCCAACTGAACCAGAGTCGTCCATTGGCGCTGAGGTTTCTGAAGCTGAGTAGGGCTAGACAGCTGAGGTTTCTGAAGCTGAGCAGGGCAAGACAGCTGAGGTTTCTAATGCTGAGTAGGGCAAAACAGCTGGAGATATCATTTTGGAGAAAGATCCCGTTGAGGCTGCTGTTGAGACTGGTGGTAGTGCTGCTGGAAGCCCGGAAAAGTCTCCTGCAGTAGAGCCATTAGTTGATGTTGATGTTGTTCAAACACAACCAACCGTTTTTGTTGTTTCAGATTCTCCAGCTGCTCCAACTGCTTCTGATGTCCTTCCCGACGACGCTGCAATGTCTACTGGAGATGACGATGAAGAGACTGAAAGCGATAGCTATGGAGAGGAGGTTGATCATTCCAGTGTTGCCACTGGTCTAGGCAAGAATCTAAGAGAGGAGCATGCTTCTCTCTTCTTTCCCCATCCCCGTCCCTTTTGTTGTTTGTTTTTGTCCATGATATCCTTGTGAACTGCCTGTGTCGTGCAAGTTGAACTTCTGGTTTAGTGCTTTGTCGTGTGGGTTGTAAATAAAGTTAAGTGAACCTGTTTTCTATGTGGGGGAAGGTTTGTAATGCATGGGTTGTGATGTTTATGATCCTGTGGTTTTATCTTTTCTGGTGTAGCAGCTGAGATGTGCTTGTGTTTGAATGTTGTGTTTGAATGTTGCTCTTAATTGAACTGTCGTGAATCTATGTGCTTGAGTGTTGCTCTTAATTTCTATTTCTTTTGGTGAGCAGATAGTGACCTTGTTGTCGTCCGAAAGAAGGTTGATGACTTTTATTTCATTTTAACTAGGCTTAAGAATAATCGTTCCAAGAGGTGAGTGCAGCTGGTCAATATTTACATCCATGTACCCCCTGTGAACTGCCTGTGGTTTCATACCTGAACTTATTTACTCTATGTTTGCTGAACTTCTATTTTACTTCTCTGGTGCTGAACTTCTGGCCTTTTTGTACTGCCTGTTGTCATGCAGCTAAACTTCTGTGCTTACATGTGTTATGAACTTCCTGAGTTCCTGATGCTGAACTTCTTTTACTTTTTGTTGCTTTGTTTTAGATCAATGATTATGTTCCAAAACAACGAGTGTGAAGCTTCTATTGAGGATGTCGCAATTTCTTTTGCTCCTCGCAGAATGCTTCGATCTAATGTGGCTGAGGTTGCAGTCTACTGTCTACGTGTGAAGTACCAGGGATCAGACAAACTCATCCCGCCGTATTGGGTTTGTGTAAGTCAACCATATAGTGATTTCTTTTCCGTTTTGTTCCTTATCATTTTAGTTAAAACTTGTTTGTCTCATTTTTGTATTTCCATATGTTGGTGTTGTCTGCATTATTTTAGGACAAGATTTTCAGAGGTCAATTTGATTCCCGTGTGAGGAAGTACTTCTTGGCGAGTGGTCCAGATAGCATGGATGCACATGATTCGGTATGCAATATCTTGTTCTTTGCCTCTGTATTAGTTTTGCACTGCGATCCAATGTGTTAATATTTGTTTTATTTTTCTTTGTACCGTTTGATATTAATTCTCAGTTTTTAATGATTTGTGTCTTTATGTTGCTTCAGGTTGTTTTCCCCACTTTTGACCCGTCTGAGATTCCTGCTTCCATGGGTGGTGTTGGTCATTGGGTTTCAATATTTCTTGACCTGAAGAATTCAAGGTTCCAGCTTCTCGACTCCTATTATGGCCCAGACGATAACTTTGCGGTACGCCTGTTTCAGCAGATGACTGATAACATCAAGAAGCTTTGGAGCGATGCCAGCAACGATAGGGAGACACCCTTCAGTCCTCTTACCATCGACCATTTCCCTCTGGATTGGATTGATGTCCCCCAGCAGACTAACAAGTATGAGTTTCACTTTTCTCTTTATCACTTATGTTTATCTATAGTTGTAATTAAGCTGCAACGTGTTTTATTCGTTGGCTTTCTTTTTTGTTCTAACACTATTCTTTTCATGTGTTTGATGGCAGTGTCGATTGCGGATTCTTGATGCTTACGAATGTTAATTCGTATCATGATGGGGTTCTTGCAAATTATTCCCATGATAATATCTTGGATATCAGGAAGACTAGGTTGTACTCGATCGCTTCTTCTAACCTGTTTGAGACAGGCTTCCAAGCTCTGTTTGGCTACTACACATGTAAGTCTTGGAACTTGGACTGCTTACCTGCACGACATCTTTTAGTCTACCCGAACTTCATATTTTCTTTGAACTTGAACTTCTGCTTGAGATCTGGCTGGGCTGCTGGTTTCAGGTGGAGAGGAGCATTTCTTGAACATGAACTTCATTTATATCTATTTTATTTTGCTTGTGTGTTTTGTTTCAGTAATTTCTTTCCTTCAATTGCTTACTTGGACATGAGCATTTCTTCTACTTGAACTTCAGAGATGATGCCTTTCTATGGTTTTGTTAGCTGTAGTTGAATGTTTTCTAGTTCATCGGTTTATCTTGAACTGTGCCTTTGGTTGTGCCTGAACTTCATTTAGTTTTTAATGCAACTAATTTTTTTAGGTCAGCTTGAGTAGTAACCATGTCCTCTGTATTAGTTGGACTGCACATTGTGCTGTTCCTGAACTTTAGTTATATTTAATGGTGATGTTTTTCTCTTCCTTTTCGTTGACAGTGGATCAGTTGGACTTGACCGATTACCACTACTCATTCCTCGGGTCACAGGAATACCAGCCTAGGGAGGAACCGATGAGTGCAGCTCCGATAGAAGATGATAGACCTCGAACCCTTATTCCTTCCAAGTTGGGGAAGCAGGCTGGTGGTATTCGTGGTACTTCAAAAACCCCTTGCTCCAGGAAGGTTGGTGCAGTCGAAGCAGCCGAAGCAGAAGTGATTTCGTCCGATGATGATTTTGAGAAGATTGCTTACCCGAAGAATGCTAAATCTGCTGCTGATACTGTTGCTGGGAGAGGTGGGAAGAATGCTGTCATCACCAGGAGGAAACCGACAGTTGAGTCTTGGAACATAACTACCTCCAAGCGAGCATCAAGATTGCCTTTGAAGTTGCGTTCTGCTGTCGCTCCCCTAAAAAATACAGTTACCCTCATCTATCCGAGGCCCGAAAGTTGAAACAGTATGTGCTTAGTAAAGAGGGTCTGGAGAAGTATTCTGAGTGAGTTTTATTCTTCTTAACTTTGTTGCTGCCAGAGATGCTACTTTGTGTCTGAACTTCTGTTGTTGTAGTATGTGGACTTCTGTTCATTTCTCCCTTGCCTTGGAGTTATATTGTCTGAACTTCTGTTGTTATAGTATGTGCACTTATGTTTATCTCTCTCTGCCTTTGAGTTATAGTATCTAAACTTCTGTTTGTTATTGTATCTGAACTTCTAATATATTTTTCCCATCCTTTTAAATCTACAGCACAAGCTACTGCATGTTTACCATCCCTGGGAATGTGATTGACCTCACAGGACATGTCCTTTATACCCTTTTCGGTGAAGGGCAGCAGATGGAAGGAGACATAATGGATTATCTCATAAATTTGTGGAAAGATAAGTCGGAGACCTCTGAGATATTCTCTTGTGCTGATAGGGTTGTACTTAGTCCCTACTTCATACAGGTTTTAGTTATTTTGCACCCATATCTCCCCTTTTTGCTCTAGTTTTGGTGTAGTGGCGTTTGGGAGGTGTTTTAATTGTGTTTTTGTGAATGCACAGTACTTCCTGGAGTATGATTTTTTCGATGCAACAGTTCCAAAGTTTGATGTAAAAAATCTGCTGGTCTCCTCCCAATGTTTGTTTGCAAGGAAGAAGACCTTCTTAACGCAAAGCTGGTTAGGTTTTCATAACTCTTGCTTTTTTCAATTTTAGGTACATCCTTTTGCTGAGTTTGTCAAGAAGTTTTTGTTCATCCCGGTTCTTCAATACATATGCTTTATAGTTTGTGTTCACCGTTCCTTTCATTTTTGGCAGGTTTTTTTATACTATTTAAGCCAATTGGCACAATGGCGCACTACAGTGTGTATGTGGTGAATAGATATCGTGGGAGCATTGACATCCTGGATTCACTTCCTTACGCTAATATGGAAATGTCACGAACATGTTTCCACGGAGACTGCCAAAATATCGTGACTGTTTCTTAGCCTGAACCTCCTGTCATATTCTCTTGTTAGACACGAAGTTTATTATGCCTTCTGTTGACAAAATATGTTTCTGTCTCTGTTGTCGTAATACTGTTTGAACTGACTATCATTTGACAGTTGAACTTCTGCTATTTGTTTAGCTGGATCTTATGCAAGTGTCTCTTTTTATGTACCAGAACTTAACTAATTTGGTTAACATGTTTTTGACTTCATCTTATTTTGTTATTTCTGGCAGATCAAGAGATTTGTTGGGTTGCTCGAGGAGGTGTACGGCAAGGCTGCGTACAAAGCGAGCAAACAGCCTAACTGGGTGACTTTTGCAAAGAGGCCGACTTTTACCGATGTTCCAAAGCAGAAGAATAATGATTATGGTTTCTTTGCCGTGAAGTTCTGCTCTTCATATCATGGCGATGAGCTTGTTGAAGATTTTGGTGATGTGGAAGTACGTTTGTCATTGTTCTTGTCTCATCATCCTTTCATTTTTCTTGTGTGTTTTTGCTGAGACGCTCCTGCTGTGGTTTTAGTTATCCGTTACTAAACCATCGTTTCATTTTCTTTGTTTGCAGGCTGCTGCAGAGGACTGGAATGCTGAGTTCATGCGCACTCTAATGTTTAGCGAGAAGAATGAAGTCATGCGTGCAGAGCTCCCTAAAGAGATCCAGTCCTTGGGCCCGTGAATTCGAACCATTAGTTTCATTGTAGATTTGATTTCGTACAGATTTTAGGTTTGATAATGATTGGAACGATTCCGTAAAGATTTGGTTGTAAGAATGTTTTAGTGATTTGTTTATCTATAGCTGGAGCACTATTGCTTATGATATTGTGGACAAATTTATTTGGTGTGAAGAATGATTTTGCTTGTGAATTTCAATGTACTGCATTGTTTTCAGTATCCATGTGTTGTATGTTTTTGCCCCAACAGATGTACCTGAACTTCTCTCCTCGGCTATGGTTGAACTGCTTGTTTTTTTGTGTTGTTTAATTTTGGGCCCCAACATATGATCGTAGACTTGAACTTCTGCTTTGAGATGTGGCTGGGCTGCTGGTTTCAGATGGAGAGGATTTTCTGTGTTGTGTAATGTATTGGTATTTTTCAAGCCAGCCAATATGTAGCCTTTTGCATAGAATCTATATTTGTTTTTTTTGTGTTTTTTCAAGTGTGAATGGATTTCAACTATAACTTTGTGCAAAAATATTCTCATACACTCCTTGACGTTTCTTTATCTTTTGTCGGCATTGTACATGAACTTCTGCACGTATGCAAACAGAACTTCATATGTGAGCGCGTTGTCTTAGGCTTGCTAACCTTAGTTCATACGGCAAAACTTTATTTTTTTTAAGCATATTTTTTCCTACATTGATTTTTATATACCATTAAACTGTATAATTATTTGGTAGTTGCTCTTTTATGGAATACAACACCAGCACCTCCTGCCATAATATACCAGAACTTCCACTGTAATCTTACTTGAACTTCATAGTGTATATTTTTCATTTTTGTTCTTGCTTGCACTTTTATGGAATACATCACCAGCACAACACTTCCTCTCATAATATACCAGGACTTCTGCAATAATATTACTTGAACTTCACAATGTATATTTCCCATTTTTTATTACTGCTTGCACTTTTATGGAATACATCACCAGCACATCACTTCCTCTCATAATATACCAGGACTTCTGCAGTAATATTACTTGAACTTCACAGTGTATATTTTTCAATTTATTACTGCTTGCTCTTTCACGCAACACATCAGCAGCACCCTCTTGTACTATACTAGTGCTTCTGCAGTAAGCTTACTTGAACTTCTATGTATAATTTCTTTGAAACTTCAACAATAAAAGTTCAAGTAAGCTTTCTCCTAAAATATTGTTTTCTATAGTGGAATAATATTCTGCACATTAACATGACATAAGTTTGCTTTGTCTTAATTAACCTATTCTAACAGTTCATCAGCCTTGCGCTCCTCCTAGGCTTTTGTTGTATTGGTTTTTGCTTGACATGTACCTCTTCCTCTTCATCTTCCTCTTTCTCTTCTTCTTCATCGTCCTCTTCCTCTTCATCATCCTCTTCCTCTTCCACTTCATCGTCCTCTTCTCTTCGTCTTCCTCTTCTTCGACGGTATCTTCATCTTTGTATTCCTCTTCATCTTCCGCCACTTTCTTGTTGTTGGCTCTAGGTTTTGCTTTCTGTTTCTTCTCTGGCTTTTTGCTTGTCTTTTCAGCATCTGCGCGCTTCAGGCATGTTCTTGCATTATGTGGTTCATACTCTTTGCATATGCTACAAAGTCTGCTGCTTGCTTTTTGTGGGTGTGGTCCCTTCTTTTGTTCTATAATTTTGGGCTGCTGTTTTTGAACTCTGGGTTGCTTGACCTACTCGGCATCATTTCTTTCTAAGAGTGTTGGACAGGTGAGCTTGTTGTGTCATGCAAACTGGTTGCACACACTACATTTCCTGTGTCCAAGTGGCACTCCGTTCTCATCGAGCACGACGACTCTTCCTGTAGGTGGTGCCTTTATTTGAGCTCTCTTGTCACTTTTCTTTGCTGCAGAAATTTTCTTCCTACCCTTTGTTTCAGAGTACAGTGGAAGTTTCATCGTCACTTACTGCTGCTGCTGCATTAATTGGTCAACACCCTACTTGCATTGGTTGGTTTGAGCGGCGGCGTTGAGCATTTCAGCTACATAATAATGAAGCTCATCTTCAATTTCAGCATCCTCTTAAGCCATCCTTTCGTTAGCATCCGATCGATTTGCTGAATGTATTGCATCAAGCTCTTCCACGAGCCTCTTGAGAACATAGTAGGCTCTGTCATATTGCTGGTCACATCTCATCGCTTTCTTGTTAACCATCAAATTTAGCTGCAGCAAGATATCTTGCTTCGATGGTCTTGAGCTGCCATCCGATGCAGTTGTGTTGTAGTCCCTTGTATCAAAGGTTGTTTGTGATTTTGCAGTCTTTGTGTACCGTTTGAGGATATACTTGTGTGGAAATTTGTCAGGCTTCAGGTAGTCCAGTATGTTCATGATGTGAAGGCAGAACAGGCCTGCATTTTGTGATGAATGCAGAATACATAGTTTGTGCGCCAGCAATGAGTTTCATATATCTTGATATGATACTACTAGTTTAGCTATTTAATGAGTTGTTTTTCCGCTCACCTGTGTGTGTCCAAAGCTTGCATTCACACTCGTATATTTCATTCTCTGGGTCAGCTAGAACCTGGAATTCATGCTTTGACCAGGAAAATCTTTCTTCATCATCATGGCCAGGCTTGTTGTGGTAGTACACAAGGTACTTAGTGGGCTCTGTTGTACGCTTTGCGCGAAATAGCGTGGCTTTTCTCATCCTAGTCCTCATCTCGGTGTACACGGCTCTCGTGTACTTGATAGACATGTCTTCCTCGTAGCCGTAAGTTGTTTTGTCACAGGATTGGTCTGCACATGTCAAAAAGTAAGATATTAGTCGAACCAGAGTCATGGGTTTCATTTTTTTAAATTCAAAGTGCACATGTTGAAGGAAAACAGAACATGATGGGGGTGTATTTTTTTGTGTCTTCATACCATGCTGGTCATTGTTTGCTCGTTCTCCTTCTGCATTCGAGTTTGTATGCACGCATTTACCCGCCTAGCAAACTTGTGTAGTGATGACCCACAAGTATAGGGGATCTATCGTAGTCCTTTCTATAAGTAAGAGTGTCGAACCCAACGAGGAGCAGAAGGAAATGATAAGCGGTTTTCAGCAAGGTATTCTCTGCAAGCACTGATATTATAGGTAACAGATAGTTTTGTGATAGGATAATTTGTAACGAGCAACAAGTAACAAAAGTAAATAAAGTGCGGCAAGGTGGCCCAATCCTTTTTGTAGCAAAGGACAAGCCTGGACAAACTCTTATATAGAGAAAAGCGCTCCCGAGGACACATGGGAATTATCGTCAAGCTAGTTTTCATCACGTTCATATGATTCGCGTTCGGTACTTTGATAATTTGATATGTGGGTGGACCAGTGCTTGGGTGCTGCCCGTACTTGGACAAGCATCCCACTTATGATTAACCCCTATTGCAAGCATCCACAACTACAAAAGAAGTATTAAGGTAAACCTAACCATAGCATGAAACATATGGATCCAAATCAGCCCCTTATGAAGCAACACATAAACCTGGGTTTAAGCTTCTGTCACTCTAGCAACCCATCATCTACTTATTACTTCCCAATGCCTTCCTCTAGGCCCAAATAATGGTGAAGTGTCATGTAGTCGACGTTCACATAACACCACTAGAGGAGAGACAACATACATCTCATCAAAATATCGAACAAATACCAAATTCACATGACTACTAATAGCAAGACTTCTCCCATGTCCTCAGGAACAAACGTAACTACTCACAAAGCATATTCATGTTCATAATCAGAGGGGTATTAATATGCATATAGGATCTGAACATATGATCTTCCACCAAATAAACCAACTAGCATCAACTACAAGGAGTAATCAACACTACTAGCAACCTACAGGTACCAATCCCAGACTTAGAGACAAGAATTGGATACAAGAGATGAACTAGGGTTTGAGAAGAGATGGTGCTGATGAAGATGTTGATGGAGATTGCCCTCTCCCAATGAGAGGAGTGTTGGTGATGACGATGGCAATGATTTCCCCCTCCCGGAGGGAAGTGTCCCCGGCAGAACAGCTCTGCTGGAGCCCTAGATTGGTTCCGCCAAGGTTCCGCCTCGTGGCGGCGGAGTCTCGTCCCGAAAGCTTGCCTATGATTTTTCTTTGGACGAAAGACTTCATATAGCAGAAGATGGGCACCGGAGGGCCAACAGGGGGCCCACGAGGCAGGGGGGGCGCCCCTCACCCTCGTGGCCAGGGTGTGGGCCCCCTCTGCTATTTCTTCCGCTCAATATTTTTTATTATTTCCAAAAATAACTTTCGTGGAGTTTCAGGACTTTTGGAGTTGTGTAGAATAGGTCTCTAATATTTGCTCCTTTTCCAGCCCAGAATTCCAGCTGCCGGCATTCTCCCTCCTTATGTAAGACTTGTAAAATAAGAGAGAATAGGCATAAGTATTGTGACATAATGTGTAATAACAGCCCATAATGCAATAAATATCGATATAAAAGCATGATGCAAAATGGACGTATCAACGCCCCCAAGCTTAGACCTCGCTTGTCCTCAAGCGGAAGCCGATAACGATAAATATGTCCACATGTTTAGAGATAGAGGTGTCGATAAAGTAAAATATGGACATGAGGGCATCATGATTGTTCTCATAACAGCAACATATATGGATATTGTCATATGATTTCTTATGCTCAAGTAATAATCTATTCACAATGCAAAGTATGAATCAGAAACTTTATTGAGAATCAAAAACTATAATCTCAGTCATTGAAGCAATTGCAATTTATCATAAAATCAGAAAGAGTCTATGTCAGAGCTTTTTAGCAAGTCCATACTCAACTATCATTTAGTCTTTCACAATTGCTAACACTCACGCAATACTTGTGGTTACGGAGTTTTAATCGGACATAGAGAAAGATAGGGGCTTATAGTTTCGCCTCCCAACCTCTTACCTCAAGGGTAATGTCAACAATAATAATTCATGCTAACTTACATCCAATTAGATATATATATATCAGAATCTTTCCAACATACTGTGCTTGCCAAAGGATAAAATGAAAAAAGGAAAGGTGAAGATCCCCATGACTCTTGCATAAGGTAGAAGATAATAGTAAAAGATAGGCCCTTCGCAGAGGGAAGCAGAGGTTACCATGCGCTTTCAGAGTTGGATGCACAAAATCTTAATGCGAAAGAACGTCACTTTATATTGCCACTTGGATATGAACCTTTATTATGCAGTCCGTCGCTTTTATTTCTTCCACATCACAAGATCGTATAAAGCTTATTTCCTCCACACCAATCAATCATACATATTTAGAGAGCAATTTTTATTGCTTGCACCGATGACAACTTACTTGAAGGATCTTACTCAATCCATAGGTAGATATGGTGGACTCTCATGGCAAAACTGGTTTAAGGGTTTTTGGAAGCACAAGTAGTATCTCTACTTGGTGCAAAGAATTTGGCTAGCATGAGGGGGAAAGGCAAGCTCAACATGTTGGATGATCCATGACAATATACTTTATCTCATATATAAGAAAACATAACCCATTACGTTGTCTTCCTTGTCCAACATCAACTCTTTAGCATGTCATATTTTAATGAGTGCTCACAATCATAAAAGATGTCCAAGATAGTATATTTATATGTGAAACCTCTCTTTCTTTATTACTTCCTATTTATTGCAACGATGACCAAAGCTATGTTTGCCAACTCTCAACAACTTTTAATCATCATACTCTTTCTATGTGAAGTCGTTACTTTCCATAAGATCAATATGATCTCTTTGTTTCTTTTTATTCTTTTCTCTTTCTTTTATTCACTCAAAATCATAGCAAGACAATCAAGCCCTTGACTCAACACTAATCTTTATTATATATATAGCTCACGGACTCGATTACATAGAAGGATCATAAAGCTAAACTCAAGACTAGATCATACCAAAACTTTATTCTACTAGATCAAGATACTACTAATAGGATCGAACTAAGAAAAACGGTAAAGATAGGAGTGTGATGGTGATACGATACCGGGGCACCTCCCCCAAGCTTGGCGGTTGCCAAGGGAGTGCCCATACCCATGTGATTATGTCTCCGTTGCTGGTGAAGGGATTGTTGATGATGTAGGCTTGTCGTCCATCTTCCAAGGCATAGGCTCACCATCATAGAAGGATGATCAAGTCTCCGGGATCCTTAAATCTGCAGCCAAACTCATCCTCTTGAATCTATATTCATACTCACAGTTTTGGTTTTGTAGGTCATAGATTTGGGCTTGGAGGTGATCGATTTTCTCGTGGAGCTTGAAGATGGCCTCCCCAATGTCCTTGGCATCCGGCTTGTGGTTGTTGGTGAATTCCGTGATCATTATGTGATTGGAATCAAGTCCACGCTCCACCATCTCCTGGCACTTGAAAACTTGTTGCTCCATTGCTTCAAGCCTTGTCTCCATGCTTCCGGTCCTCTGTGGTCCCTCAACATCGCGGATGTGCAGCAACCCATCACGCATCTCAATGGTTTGAGGGTGTTGCAGCACCTCCGCGAGGTAGGGGTTGATGACCTTCTCGAAGAACTTGTCCTTGGGGGCGCTTGGAGACGTCATGATGATCTAGATCTGTCAGAGAAACAGCTCGAAATGAAAACAGAGGATATTTGCGTGATACAGGAGTCAAAACCTTCGGGAGATTATATAATGAATTTTTACCGACCAAAATACTTACCGTGCAAGAAAACGGAGTCCGGAGAGCGCATGAGGTGCCCACGAGGCAGGGGGCGCGCCCAGTAGGGTAGGGCGCGCCCTCCACCCTCGTGGAGGCCTCGTGTCCTTCTCGGACTGCTTCTTATTTTTATATTTTTCTAAATATTCCAAAACGGAGAAAAATTGCCATTGGAACTGTTTTGGAGTCGGTTTACTTACCGTACCACATACCTATTCCTTTTCGGAGTCTGAAACGTTCCGGAAAGTGTCCCTTATGTATTCCTCCGGGGTTATGGTTTCAATAACATTGGTTTCCACATTTATAGGATTACCTAAGATATAACGTTCAATTCTTTGACCATTCACCACCTTCGGATTCGTGCCTTCGAAGTTATATGATTTTTATGGCACTGGAACGATAGACCTCCTCGATAACGTAAGGGCCTTCCCATTTAGAGAGAAGTTTCCCTGCAAAAAATTTTAAACGAGAGTTGTATAGCAATACATAATCACCTACATTAAACTCGCGCTTTTGTATTCTTTTGTCATGCCATCTTTTAACTTTTTCTTTAAACAACTTGGCATTCTCATAAGCTTGGGTTCTCCATTCATCAAGTGAGCTAATGTCAAATAACCTCTTCTCACCGGCAAGTTTGAAATCATAATTGAGCTCTTTAATAGCCCAATAAGCCTTATGTTCTAGTTCGAGAGGTAAATGACATGATTTACCATAAACCATTTTATACGGAGACATACCCATAGGATTTTTATATGCAGTTCTGTAGGCCCATAATGCATCATCCAGTTTCTTGGACCAATTATTTCTAGATCTATTAATAGTCTTTTGCAAAATTAATTTGAGCTCTCTATTACTCAATTCTACTTGACCACTAGACTGTGGGTGATAAGGGGATGCAATTCTATGATTAACATCATATTTAGCAAGCATTTTACGAAAAGCACCATGAATAAAATGTGAAGCACCATCAGTCATTAAATATCTAGGGACTTCAAACCTCGGAAAAATAACTTCTTTAAGCATTTTAATAGAAGTGTTAGGATCAGCACTACTAGTTGGAATAGCTTCTATCCACTTAGTAACGTAATCAACAGCAACTAAAATATGTGTGTATCCATTAGAGGCAGGAAAAGGTCCCATATAGTCAAAGCCCCAAACATCAAATGGTTCAATAACAAGTGAATAATTCATAGGCATTTCTTGACGTCTACTAATATTACCAATTCTTTGACATTCATCACAAGAAAGGACAAACTTACGGGCATCCTTGAAGAGAGTAGGCCAATAAAAACCGGATTGCAATACCTTATGTGCAGTTCTGTCTCCAGCGTGGTGTCCTCCATAAGCCTCGGAGTGACACTTGCGTAGGATCTGTTCCTGTTCATGCTCAGGTACACAACGTCTAATAACACCATCTACTCCTTCTTTATAAAGATGTGGGTCATCCCAGAAGTAATGTCTTAAATCATAGAAAAACTTTTCTTTTGTTGGTATGTGAAACTAGGTGGTATGAATTTAGCAACAATGTAATTAGCATAATCAGCATACCATGGAGTAGTACGAGAGGCATTTATGACATTTAATTGTTCATCAGGAAAGCTATCATCAATAGGTAGTGGGTCATCAAGAACATTTTCTAACCTAGACAAGTTGTCTGCAACGGGGTTCTCAACTCCCTTTCTATCAATAATATGCAAATCAAATTCTTGTAGCAAGAGAACCCATCTAATAAGTCTAGGTTTAGCGTCTTTCTTTTCCATAAGATATTTAATAGTAGCATGATCGGTGTGAATAGTTACTTTAGTATCAACAATATAAGGTCTGAACTTATCACAAGCAAATACAACTGCTAAGAATTATTTTTCAGTAGTAGCATAATTTCTCTGAGCATTGTCTAGAGTTTTACTAGCATATTGAATAACATTTAATTTCTTATCAACTCTTTGCCCTAGAACAGCACCTACAGCATAATCACTAGCATCACACATAATTTCAAAGGGTAAATTCTAGTCAGGTGGCTGAACAATCGGTGCAGAGATCAATGCTTTCTTAAGTATTTCAAATGCTTCTACACAATCATCATCGAAGACAAATGGTATATCTTTTTGCAATAAATTAGTCAGAGGCCGAGAAATTTTTGAGAAGTCCTTAATGAACCTCCTATAAAAACCGGCATGACCAAGGAAACTTCTTATACCTTTGATGTCCTTGGGACATGGCATCTTTTCAATAGCATCAACCTTGGCTTTATCAACTTCAATACCTCTTTCGGAAACTTTATGCCCCAAGACAATACCTTCATTAACCATATAGTGGCACTTCTCCCAATTCAAGACAAGGTTAGTTTCTTCACATCTCTGCAAAACTCGATCAAGGTTGCTCAAGCAATCATCAAAAGGGGATCCATAGACAGAGAAATCATCCATGAAAACCTCACAAATCTTTTCAAAAAAGTCAGAGAATATAGCCATCATTCATCTTTGAAAGGTAGCAGGTGCATTACATAAACCAAAAGGCATACGTTTATAAGCAAAAGTACAGCAAGGTTAAGTAAAAGTGGCCTTTGATTGATCATCGGCTGACACAGGTATTTGAGAGAAACCAGAGTAACATCTAGAAAGCAAAAATGTGTATGTTTGGATAATCTTTCTAGCATTTGATCAATAAAAGGTAAGGGGTAATGATCCTTTTTAGTAGCCTTATTTAATTTGCGGAAATCAATTACCATCCTATAACCTGTAATAATTCTTTGCGGGATCAATTCATCTTTATCATTAGGAACGACGGTAATACCTCCCTTTTTAGGGACACAATGGACAGGACTTACCCACTGACTATCAGCAACGGATAAATTATACCTGCCTCAAGAAGCTTCAGTATTTCCTTTCTTACCACTTCTTTCATCTTAGGATTCAGCCGTCGTTGATGATCACGAACTGGTTTGGCATCTTTCTCCAAATTTATTTCATGTTGACATAGAGTGGGACTAATGCCCTTAAGATCATCAAGAGTATATCCAATAGCAGCGCAATGCTTCTTCAGAGTTTTCAATAATATCTCTTCTTCATGCTCTGAAAGGTTAGCACTAATAATAACAGGATATATCTTTTTCTCATCAAGATAAGCATATTTAAGAGTATCAGGTAACGGTTTAAGCTCAAACACGGGATCACCCTTGGGTGGAGAAGGATCCCCTAGGATTTCAACAGGCAAATTGTGCTTCAGGATAGGTTCCTGTTTAAAGAATACTTCATCTATTTCCCTTCTTTCATTCATAAACATATCATTTTCATGGTCTAGCAAATATTGTTCCAAAGGATCATTAGGAGGTACGGCAATAGAAGCAAGACCAATAATTTCATCCTTACTAGGCAATTCCTCTTCACGGTGTTGTCTACGAAATTTAGAGAAATTAAACTCATGAGACATATCACCCAAACCTATAGTAACAACATCTTTTTCGTAGTCTATCTTAGCATTAACAGTGTTCAAGAAGGGTCTACCAAATATAATGGGGCAAAAGCTATCTTGTGGGGAACCGAGAACAAGAAAATCAGCAGGATATTTAGTTTTCCCACACAAGACTTCAACATCTCTAACAATTCCAATGGGTGATATGGTATCTCTATTGGCAAGCTTGATGGTAACATCAATATCTTCTATCTCAGCAGGTGCAATATCATGCATAATTTCTTTATATAAGTCATGAGGTATAGCACTAGCACTAGCACCCATATCACATAAGCCATGATAACAATGATCTCCTATTTTAACAGAAATAACAGGCATGCCTACCACGGGTCTATGTTTATTTTTAGCACACGGTTTAGCAATTCTAGCAGTTTCATTACAGAAATGAATAACATGCCCATCAATATTATCAGACAAGAGATCTTTAACAATAGCAATATTAGGATCAACTTTAACTTGCTCAGGAGGTGTATAAGTTCTAATATTGCTTTTACGAACCACAGTTGAAGCTTTAGCATGATCCTTTATTCTAACAGGGAAAGGTGGTTTCTCAACATAAGCAGTAGGAACAATAGGATCATTATAAGTGATAGTCTTTTCTTCAACTTTAATAGGTGCAGCTACTTCTACTTCTATGGGAGGATGATATTTAAACCACTTCTTCTTAGGGAGATCAACATGAGTAGCAAAAGATTCACAGAAAGAAGCTACTATCTCAGAATCAAGTCCATATTTAGTGCTAAATTTACGGAAAACATCGGTATCCATAAAAGATTTAACACAATCAAACTTAGGTGTCATACCTGAATCCTTACCTTCGTCGAGATCCCAATCCTCAGAGTTGCGTTTAATTCTTTCCAATAAATCCCATTTGAATTCAATAGTCTTCATCGTAAAGAGCCAGCACAAGAAGTATCGAGCATGGTGCGATTGTTATCAGAAAGCCGAGCATAAAAAATTTGAATAATTATTTCTCTTGGGAGCTCATGATTGGGGCATGAATATAACATTGCTTTAAGCCTCCCCCAAGCTTGAGCGATGTTTTCTCCATCGCGAGGCCAAAAATTATATATATAATTGCAATCACGATGAACAAGATGCATAGGATAAAACTTCTGATGAAATTCCAATTTCAATCGGGTGTTTTAATTGTGTTTTTGTGAATGCACAGTACTTCCTGGAGTATGATTGTTTCGATGCAACAGTTCCAAAGTTTGATGTAAAAAATCTGTTGGTCTCCTCCCAATGTTTGTTTGCAAGGAAGAAGACCTTCTTAACGCAAAGTTGGTTAGGTTTTCATAACTCTTGCTTTTTTAATTTTATGTACATCCTTTTGCTGAGTTTGTCAAGAAGTTTTTGTTCATCCCGGTTCTTCAATACATATGCTTTATAGTTTGTGTTCACCGTTCCTTCCATTTTTGGCAGGTTTTTTTGATACTATTTAAGCCAATTGGCACAATGGCGCACTACAGTGTGTATGTGGTGAATAGATATCGTGGGAGCATTGACATCCTTGACTCACTTCCTTACGCTAATATGGAAACATCACGAACATGTTTCCATGGAGACTGCCAAAATATCGTGAGTGTTTCTTAGCCTGAACCTCCTTTCATATTCTCTTGTTTGACACGAAGTTTATAATGCCTTTTGTTGACAAAATATGTTTCTGTCTCTGTTGTCGTAATACTGTTTGAACTGACTATCATTTGACAGTTGAACTTCTGCTATTTGTTTAGCTGGATCTTATGCAAGTGTCTCTTTTTATGTACCTGAACTTAACTAATTTGGTTAACATGTTTTTGACTTCATCTTATTTTGTTATTTCTGGCAGATCAAGAGATTTGTTGGGTTGCTCGAGGAGGTGTACGGCAAGGCTGCGTACAAAGCGAGCAAGCAGCCTAACTGGGTGACTATTGCAAAGAGGCCGACTTTTATCGATGTTCCAAAGCAGAAGAATAATGATTGTGGTTTCTTTGCCATGAAGTTCTGCTCTTCATATGATGGCGATGAGCTTGTTGAAGATTTTGGTGATGTGGAAGTATGTTTTGTCCTTGTTCTTGTCTCATCATCCTTTCATTTTTCTTGTGTGTTTTTGCTGAGACGCTCCTGCTGTGGTTTTAGTTATCCTTTACTAAACCATCGTTTCATTTTCTTTGTTTGCAGGCTGCTGCAAAGGACTGGAAGGCTGAGTTCGTGCACACTCTAATGTTTGGCGAGAAGAATGAAGTCATGCGTGCAGAGCTCCCTAAAGAGATCCAGTCCTTGGGCCCGTGAATTCGAAGCATTAGTTTCATTGTAGATTTGATTTCGTACAGGTTTTACGTTTGATAATGATTGGAACGATTCCGTAAAGATTTGGTTGTAAGAATGTTTTAGTGATTTGTTTATCTATAGCTGGAGTGCTATTGCTTATGATATTGTGGACAAATTTATTTGGTGTGAAGAATGATTTCGCTTCCGAATTTCAATGTACTGCATTGTTTTCAGTATCCATGTGTTGTATGTTTTTGCCCCAACAGATGTACCTGAACTTCTCTCCTCGGCTATGGTTGAACTGCTTGTTTTTTTGTGTTGTTTAATTTTGGGCCCCAACATATGATCGTAGACTTGAACTTCTGCTTTGAGATGTGGCTGGGCTGCTGGTTTCAGATGGAGAGGATTTTCTGTGTTGTGTAATGTATTGGTATTTTTCAAGCCAACCAATATGTAGCCTTTTGCATAGAATCTATATTTGTTTTTTTTCTGTTTTTTCAAGTGCAAATGGATTTCAACTATAACTTTGTGCAAAAATATTCTCATACACTCCTTGACGTTTCTTAATCTTTTGTCGGCATTGTACATGAACTAATACACGTATGCAAACAGAACTTCATATGTGAGCGCGTTGTCTTAGGCTTGCTAACCTTAGTTCATACGGCAAAACTTTATTTTTTAAGCATATTTTTTCCTACATCGATTTTTATATACCATTACACTGTATAATTATTTGCTAGTTGCTCTTTTATGGAATACAACACCAACACCTCCTGCCATAATATACCAGAACTTCCACTATAATCTTACTTGAACTTCATAGTGTATATTTTTCATTTTTGTTCTTGCTTGCACTTTTATGGAATACATCACCAGCACAACACTTCCTCTCATAATATACCAGGACTTCTGCAATAATATTACTTGAACTTCACAATGTATATTTCCCATTTTCTATTACTGCTTGCACTTTTATGGAATACATCACCAGCACAGCACTTCCTCTCATAATATACCAGGACTTCTGCAGTAATATTACTTCAACTTCACAGTGTATATTTTTCAATTTATTACTGCTTGCTCTTTGACGCAACACATCACGAGCACCTCCTCTTGTACTATACTAGTACTTCTGCAGTAAGCTTACTTGAACTTCTATGTATAATTTCTTTGAAACTTCAACAATAAAATTTCAAGTAAGCTTTCTCCTAAAATACTGTTTTCTATAGTGGAATAATATTCTGCACATTAACATGACATAAGTTTGCTTTGTGTTAATTAACCTATTCTAACTGTTCATCAGCCTTGCGCTCCTCCTAGGCTTTGGTTGTATTGGTTTTTGCTTGACATGTACCTCTTCCTCTTCATCTTCCTCTTTCTCTTCCTCTTCATCGTCTTCTTCCTCTTCATCATCCTCTTCCTCTTCCTCTTCATCGTCCTCTTCCTCTTCGTCTTCCTCTTCTTCGACGGTATCTTCATCTTTGTCTTCCTCTTCATCTTCCACCACTTTCTTGTTGTTGGCTCTAGGTTTTGCTTTCTGTTTCATCTCTGGCTTTTTGCTTGTCTTTTCAGCATCTGCGCGCTTCAGGCATGTTCTTGCATTATGTGGTTCATACTCCTTGCATATGCTACAAAGTCTGTTGCTTGCTTTCTGTGGGTGTGGTCCCTTCTTTTGTTCTATAACTTTGGGCTGCTGTTTTTGAACTCTGGGTTGCTTGACTTGCTCGGCATCGTTTCATTCTAAGAGTGTTGGACAGGTGAGCTTGTTGTGTCATGCAACCTGGTTGCACACACTACATTTCCTGTGTCCAAGTGGCACTCCATTCTCATCGAGCACGACAACTCTTCCTGCAGGTGGTGCCTTTATTTGAGCTCTCTTGTCACTTTTCTTTGCTGCAGAAATTTTCTTCCTACCCTTTGTTTTAGAGTACAGTGGAAGTTTCATCATCACTTGCTGCTGCTGCTGCATTAATTGGTCAACACCCTGCTTTCATTAGTTGGCTTGAGCGGCATCGTTGAGCATTTCAGCTGCATAATAATGAAGCTCATCTTCAATTTCAGCATCCTCTTGAGCCATCCTTTCGTCAGCATCCGATCGATTTGCTGAATGTATTGCATCAAGCTCTTCCACGAGCCTCTTGAGAACATAGTAGGCTCTGTCATATTGCTGGTCACATCTCATCGCTTTCTTGTTAACCATCAAATTTAGCTGCAGCAAGATGTCTTGCTTCAATGGTCTTGAGCTGCCATCCGATGCAGTTGTGTTGTAGTCCCTTGTATCAAAGGTTGGTTGTGATTTTGCAGTCTTTGTGTACCGTTTGAGGATATACTTGTGTGGAAATTTTTCAGGCTTCAGGTAGTCTAGTATGTTCATGATGTGAAGGCAGAACAGGCCTGCATTTTGTGATGAATGCAGAATACATAGTTTATGAGCCAGCAATGAGTTTCATATATCTTGATATGATACTACTAGTTTAGCTATTTAATGAGTTGTTTTTCCGCTCACCTGTGTGTGTCCAAAGCTTGCATTCACACTCGTATATTTCATTCTCTGGGTCAGCTAGAACCTGGAATTCATGCTTTGACCAGGAAAATCTTTCTTCATCATCATGGCCAGGCTTGTTGTGGTACTACACAAGGTACTTAGTGGGCTCTGTTGTACGCTTTGCGCGAAATAGTGTGGCTTTTCTCATCCTAGTCCTCATCTCGGTGTACACGGCTCTCGTGTACTTGATAGACATGTCTTCCTCGCAGCCGTAAGTTGTTTTTGTCACAGGATTGGTCTGCACATGTCAAAAAGTAAGATATTTGTCGAACCAGAGTCATGGGTTTCTTTTTTTTAATTCAAAGTGCACATGTTGAAGGAAAACAGAACATGATGGGGGTGTATTTTTTGTGTCTTCATACCATGCTGGTCATTGTTTGCTCGCTCTCCTTATGCATTCGAGTTTGTATGCAAGCATTTACCCGCCTAGCAAACTTGTGTAGTGATGACCCACAAGTATAGGGGATCTATCGTAGTCCTTTCGATAAGTAAGAGTGTCGAACCCAATGAGGAGCAGAAGGAAATGATAAGCGGTTTTCAGCAAGGTATTCTCTGCAAGCACTGATATTATAGGTAACAGATAGTTTTGTGATAGGATAATTTGTAACGAGCAACAAGTAACAAAAGTAAATAAAGTGCGAAAAGGTGGCCCAATCCTTTTTGTAGCAAAGGACAAGCCTGGACAAACTCTTATATAGAGAAAAGCGCTCCCGAGGACACATGGGAATTATCGTCAAGCTAGTTTTCATCACGTTCATATGATTCGCGTTCGGTACTTTGATAATTTGATATGTGGGTGGACCAGTGCTTGGGTGCTGCCCTTACTTGGACAAGCATCCCACTTATGATTAACCCCTATTGCAAGCATCCGCAACTACAAAAGAAGTATTAAGGTAAACCTAACCATAGCATGAAACATATGTATCCAAATCAGCCCCTTACGAAGCAACGCATAAACTAGGGTTTAAGCTTCTGTCACTCTAGCAACCCATCATCTACTTATTACTTCCCAATGCCTTCCTCTAGGCCCAATAATGGTGAAGTGTCATGTAGTCGACGTTCACATAACACCACTAGAGGAGAGACAACATACATCTCATCAAAATATCAAACGAATACCAAATTCACATGACTACTAATAGCAAGACTTCTCCCATGTCCTCAGGAACAAACGTAACTACTCACAAAGCATATTCATGTTCATAATCATAGGGGTATTAATATGCATATAGGATCTGAACATATGATCTTCCACCAAATAAACCAACTAGCATCAACTACAAGGAGTAATCAACACTACTAGCAACCTACAGGTACCAATCCCAGACTTAGAGACAAGAATTGGATACAAGAGATGAACTAGGGTTTGAGAAGAGATGGTGCTGGTGAAGATGTTGATGGAGATTGCCCTCTCCCGATGAGAGGAGTGTTGGTGATGATGATGGCGATGATTTCCCCCTCCCGGAGGGAAGTGTCCCCGGCGGAACAGCTCTGCCGGAGCCCTAGATTGGTTCCGCCAAGGTTCCGCCTCGTGGCGGCGGAGTCTCGTCCCGAAAGCTTGCCTATGATTTTTGTTCGGACGAAAGACTTCATATAGCAGAAGATGGGCACCGGAGGGCCAACAGGGGGGCCCACGAGGCAGGGGGGCGCCCCTCACCCTCGTGGCCAGGGTGTGGGCCCCCTCTGCTATTTCTTCCGCTCAATATTTTTTATTATTTCCAAAAATAACTTTCGTGGAGTTTCAGGACTTTTGGAGTTGTGCAGAATAGGTCTCTAATATTTGCTCCTTTTCCAGCCCAGAATTCCAGCTGTCGGCATTCTCCCTCCTTATGTAAGCCTTGTAAAATAAGAGAGAATAGGCATAAGTATTGTGACATAATGTGTAATAACAGCCCATAATGCAATAAATATCGATATAAAAGCATGATGCAAAATGGACGTATCATGTAGGTCCTGGGTCCCCTTGATAAACCCTTTCTTGAGCACGTGATTCATGCTCTCGATTCACTGTGTGGAAGTCATTCTAGCACAGAAAATGTTCTTGTAATATGCTGAAATCCACAGTTTCCTATCACTCCACAGCTGCATCATCATCTGGCCGTTCTCCAGGTTGTACTTGTGCACGAGTTCAGCCCAAGCAGTTTCAAACTCCGTTGGCATCAGCGGCCAGTTTAATATAGCTGTGAACTCCTCTTTGAATGTTTTATACTTTTTGTACAGCAACGCGAGGTATTCCTTGTACTTCTTCAAGATGTGCCAACGGCATAGCTTGTGGACGGTGTTTGGGAAGGATCGTGGTATAGCTTTCGCCATCAAGGGGCACTGGTCTACATGAATTAAAAAAATAAAACTTGCTTTTTTGCACTGATGGTGAACTTATGATGTACAAGTACTTGAACTTCACAGGTAGCAGTAGGACTATCTAATAATGTCACATATTTTTTCCTTGCAGCAGTGTTGTTGAACTTCTGTGGTACCAGTGCTTGAACTTCAAAGGTAGCAGTATTACTAACTAATAATGTAACTCAATTTTTTTCTTACAGCAGTGTTGTTGAACTTCTGTGGTACCAGTGCTTGAACTTCACATACAAAACTACATTTTTCCTGAACATGTTTCATATGTTTTTTCATACAGCAGTGTCCTTGAACTTCTATGGTTCCTCTATTTGAACTTCACATTCATAACTATTTTTTCCTAAACATGTGACAGATAATTTTGCTTTCTTGTAATGTTAGTTGGACTTCTGTGCTAACAGTGGTTGAACTGCTTGCTTTACCAATGTACCCAATACAGACCCATAGACTGAAAAGATGATGAAACTGGTAGAGGGTTTTTTTGAACTCACCTGTTAGAATGCAAGTTGGGTGCTTGTTGTTCATGCACCATACAAATGTATCGAACAGCCACTTGAATGACTTTGCATCTTCGTCTCTGATAAGGGCAATAGCAAATATCGTTGACTACAAGTGATGGTTTGTTCCAACAAACACTCCCGGAGGCATATGAAATATGTTGGTCTTGTAAGTTGTGTCGAATGTTACGCAATCGCCAAAGTCTTGATAGGCTCCTCGGCAGCTTGCATTGGACCAGAAAATGTTTTTAATTGACTTGTCCTTGTCTACTTGTATGTCATAGAAAAACTCATCATTGATTGCCTTCATGTCTTTGAAGAATGAAACAAGTTTCAATACATCATTCAAATCATCTTTCCTTGCATTCATGGCTTTCCTGCAAATTACATGCAAACATGCATTTGTTATTTTTTCTAGCAAAGGGTTGTGACCTAGGATGCTATTTACATTGCAGTATGTGGATGTTTGAATACTTACTGGTTTAGTAGGTCTCGTCCGGTCATGCTTAGGAAGTAGCTTCCATCTTTTTTTTCAGATAGCATGGACCTGATTGTTGTGTGCTTGACATCATGGTACTGCAGGAGCTTTACGTACTCCAAAATAGTGGGGTCATAATTCTTGTGTGAGTGCAAGAATACCAGCATGTCATCGGTTTGCATGAGTTGGTGATTATGATTGTACTCAATGTCCACTGCCACGCATGTGTTATCCTCCTGCACCTTCACCCTCATTCTTGCATTGCAGCCTATCCTCTGCGATGTTTTGTTTCGCTTCCTGTTAGCCTCTGAAACAGCAGATGTGTGTATCCCTT
>NC_057799.1:199610805-199616410 GCF_018294505.1 Triticum aestivum
ACCAGCGTGTCTGGCATATCTGTTATAAAATTCCCTTGCTTTGTCTACATCTTGGAATCGCATCTTTAGTCTTGGTATTAGATAATCCAGGAGATCCGGCGTCTGCAGAAAAATAAAAAATAATCCAAACGGCATGTTAAAATGCAGTTTATGAACTTGTTATCCTGGAGGGAGCAGAAAATCTGCAGATAATACAAGATGCGTATATAAATATTTTTGTTTCACTTATGTGCGTGTATGATCGCAACTCCACTGGAGTCTGCTCCTGTCCCTCTGGGATGGGGCACGGCGGAGTAATCATAGCAGGATGCAGGAGTGGATCACGAGGAGGAAGGAGGGCAGAAGATGGCCTCTTTCTTGTTTTCGTCCTTTTTGCTTGAGGTGGTTGCGGAGGCATTGCGGTCCTAGTTTTTGTTTGCTCTCTTGTTTTCTGAAGCAATCCATCTACCTTATGTCCCGTACAATTCTGACTTGTAGGAAGTGCAGCGGGATCCAACGGTGGTAGTGTGCAGAGCACTCTCCTTCGTGTGTGTGTTACTGTTGGATTTGTCCTGGGATCCGGTTTAGTTGCTTCCCTTTGGCATTGATGAGGCACACCAGGATAACCTCCAGAGTTACACGCAGGACTTGAGCTAACCCCCTCCTCCATCGGCGTGCTTGGGAGTCTGCTGGTGGATACAAAGAATCTGCGGGGGATTTCCGGCGTCACCCAATTAGGTGGAGGCGCAAAGTTGTGCGGATAGGCTGTGACCCAGCATCTTGGAAGTCTCCATGCGTTTCGGGTGTCATCCAATTTTGGTGTGGAGCAGGTTGGTAATGTTGTTGCTGCGTTTGAGGTGTGACCCATTGAGTGGGTGGTGCAACGCGTACAGGCTTAGGATTGTGTACTTGCTGCTGGGATCTTCTAAGCTTCTTCATGCGTCTCTCGTCTTGCTGACATAAATGAAAAAAATGTCTATTAACACACAAGCTACATCTGCCTATAACTTTGTAACTGAACTTAGCATTATTCACAGCCTGAACTTCTCATATAAAAGTGGTGTTAATGTACATATTTTTCCACTAGGACAGGCATCACATTATGCACTGAGCTGAGCATCTGCCAATACTTTTGTACCTGAACTGAGCACTCTTCACACAGTGAACCTCACATTCTGTTAATTCTACAGTATTTGATTACTTATATGTACCTGAACTGAGCACTCTGCACAACCTGAACGTCTTGTTTTGCAAAGGGGAAATACTATCTACAGTTAAAAAACCTGAACCTTCATAAGTTTGAATGGTTGAACCACTAGTGCATACCAACCTGACCTTCATGTGAGATCACATGCATGTTCTATTTTCCTTTTATTTATTTATTTTCACAGAACCAGATACATACCAACCTGAACTCTTATACACTTAATAATTGAACTTCACATGGCTTTTCACATGTGAATGTGAAAAGCAGGCAGATTTCACAGGCATATTTTTCTACTGTTTGTAGCCTGGACTGAGGCTCACAAACTACCTGAACTTCACATGGCTGTAAGCAAGCAGATTTTACAAATGCTTTGCAGCCTGGACTGAGGCTCACAAACTACCTAAACTTCACATGCCTGTAAGCAGGCAGATTTTACAATGCTGTTTGTAGCCTGGGCTGAGGCTCACACACTACCAGAACTTCACATGGCTATAAGCAAATAACAAACAGAAGGAAGAAGTTCAACCATACCCTGGCTAGAAGTTCGGCCAACCTTTTTCCAGCAGCTGATAGGCCACCTTGAGAACAATTCATCGTGGAGGTAGGAGATGAATTCCATGGCAATCCATGTCTTGCAGAGGGCGCGAAGTTCATCTGCACGAAGCAAGAAGGTCAGACAAGGCAAGATTGAAGAAGAAGGCAACAATTGGGAGGAAGTTCATTTACTGTTGCTGAATTTGAAGGCGCCGCTGATGCCGCCTCCGCCGACGAGTTGCTCCGTTGGCTGCGCCGTTCGCCGTAGCTTGCATCGGGGCCATCATCTGGTCTGCCAAGGCGTCGATCGGTGAGGATTGAACGAGGATGCGGCTTCCTGAAGTCCATGGCGGCTTCGCCGCGTCCAGGCGACGCGGGCTCCCTCGCGCCGGCATCCGTCGTCGCTCGCTCGCCCGCGCCGGTGGTCGGCCAGGAGCTGGAGACGGAGGGGAGGCGGCGGATCCGGCCGGCCAGGATCTGGGGAAGGAGGGGAGGCGGCGGATCCGGCCAGGCAGGAGCTGTAGACGGGGGGAGGCGGCGGATCCGGCAAAGATCGGCGGCGAGGAGGGGAGGAGCGGCGAGGAGGGGAGCTGGGGCGGCTCGGGATCGAGGGGATCAGGTGGATCCTGTCGAGGCGTCTCGGGATCGGGTGAGATCCTATCGGGGCGTCTTGGGTCGGGCCGGGCAGTTCAGGGAAGTTCAGGAGGGGTCCATCGGGCCCTTATAGGGGCTGTTGTGGTCCAAATAACTATTCTAATCCTGCGATTAGAATAGTGTTGTCCTATATATGTATGTATCTATATATATATATATATATATACACACACATCAAAGACTAAATCAACATTGCGAAGATAAACCATGAAGATAAATCAATGTTGAAGACAAACCAAATGCGAATATAATGCAATCATGACGCCAAAAGAAAATCTTTGAGAAAGTTTGGTGGTGGCGTTACCCACCGTATAGGAAGTATTAGACCCTGACACGGCGCACAATTATCGTGGCGCTCCAAACTCAAATTCCGCATTAATGTATTCACACTTAGATTGTATGTCTTCATTGATTGAAGATATGTTACTTCGTGTGTTGCACATCTAAGTCATCAACATGCATAAGCGTTAGGATGTGTGTCCAATCACAGGACATTTGAGGATTCTAAGATATTTAGCTCACACCGCAACTTGCAAAACCTTTTCTCATCCAAGGGCTTTGTGAAGATATCTGCCAATTGCTCTTTAGTGTTGACGTGAATAATGTCAATATCTTCCTTCATGACATGATCTCTAAGAAAGTGATGACGAATCTGAATGTGCTTTGTCTTCGAGTGTTGAACTGGGTTGTTGGCAATCTTGATGGCGCTTTCATTGTCGAAGTAGAGTGGCACATGCTTCAGGTGGATGCCATAGTCCTTGAGAGCTTGCTTCATCCATAGAAGCTGAGCGCAGCAAGATCCAACAGCAATGTATTCAGATTTAGCAATGGAGAGGGATACACAGTTCTGCTTCTTTGAAGACCAATAGACAAGAGATCGTCCAAGAAACTGACATGTGCCTGATGTGGACTTGCGATCAACCTTGTCACCAGCATAATCAGCATCTAAGAATCCAACTAGATCAAACTCTAAGCCCTTTCGATACCATAATCCTAGTGTTGGGGTGTAAGCCAAATATCGAAGAATTCGCTTCACTGCTAAGTGATGCGATTCCTTTGGTGCCGCTTGAAATCGGGCACACATGCAAACGCTAAGCATTATATCTGGCCTAGATGCACATAAATAGAGTAAAGAACCAATCATGGAGCGATATACCTTTTGATCGAACTCTTACCATTGTCGTCGGGACCCAATTGACCTTTGGTTGGCATTGGCGTCGTGTACCCTTTGCAATCTTGCATTCCAAACTTTTTCAGACAATCTTTGAGATATTTTTCTTGTGAAATGAAGATGCGAGTGCTCTGCTGACGGATTTGAAGACCGAGGAAGAATTTCAGCTCACCCATCATGGACATTTGGTATTGCTCTTGCATCATGTGCCCAAACTCATCACTGTATCTCTTGTCAGTGCAGCCGAAGATAATGTCATCCATGTAGATTTGGCATACAAACAGTTCGCCATCATATGTCTTCGTGAAGAGAGTGGGATCTAGAGAACCAGGTTTGAAGCCTTTGCTCTTCAGGAAGTCTTTGAGAGTGTCATACCAAGCTCGAGGTGCTTGTTTGAGGCCATACAGTGCCTTGTTGAGCTTGTATACCATGTCAGGACGCTTTGGGTCTTCAAAACCAGGTGGTTGTGCAACATACACTTCTTCTTCAATTTTGCCATTGAGAAAGGCACTCTTTAATCCATTTGGTACAGAAGAATGTTGTTGTGGTTGGCATAGGCTAGCAGAATGCGAATGGCTTCAAGCCTAGCCACAGGAGCAAACGTTTCATCGCAGTCAATCCCTTCAACTTGAGTGTAACCTTGAGCAATGAGACGAGCCTGGTTTCTGATGACTTGACCATGCTCATCTTGTTTGTTGCGATAGATCCATTTGATCCCAATAATATTGTGCTTGTGAGGATCAGGACGCTTAACCAGCTCCCAAACATTGTTCAGCTCGAACTGTTGAAGCTCTTCTTGCATAGCTTGAATCCATTCAGGTTCCATGAAGGCTTCATCAACTTTCTTGGGTTCAGATATAGAGACAAATGCAAAGTGCCCACAGAAATTTGCTAGTTGTGTTGCTCTTGAACTAGTGAGTGGACCGGGTGCATTGATGCTATCAATTATCTTCTCAATCTGTACTTCACAACACGAGGATGAACTGGACGATGATTTTGCCCTTGCTGATCATTGTCTTCATCTTTAGCATTGGGTTCAGGCTGAGCAGTGTCTTCGGGTTGATTAGGTGCATAAATGAAGATTTCCTCTTCAGCCTGTTCCTCTGAAGGTATGATTTCTCCAGTACCCATAAGCTTGAGAGATTCACTTGGTGAGGCTTCATCTAGCACATTTGGCAGGTGCTCTCTTTGCGAGCCGTTAGTCTCATCGAACCACACATCCACAGTCTCAACCACTTTACAGTGAAAGAGGTTGAAGACACTGTAGGAGTGTGAATCCTTTCCGTAGCCAGGCATAAAACTTTCATGTGCTTTCGTGTAACATCCCAAATTTTCAATTTGGAATGTTATACATAGATCATCATTTGCATATCATGTTTTGTGCATTTTGGCAAATCCTCGATAAATCCTAAGCAACTCAAGGACCCTCGGAGAGAGTTGGGGATTTTCTTGGATTTTCTTATTTGATTTTCCAACGAGGATTTTGGTTTTAATTATTTTTCTCTCCGGAAAAATATTTCATTTAAAATAAACAAGAGGAGAAAATATGACTTCTCCAAAAACATTGAAATACTGGAGGAAAAATGTTAAAAACATTATTTGGAATTTATTGGATTTTATTTGCAATTTTTATTGCATTTAAAAATATGCATGTTTTCAAAATATTTATTTTTGATTTTAAAAATGTTCACCCTATTCTAGATTTTCTAACTAGATGGGGAAAATTTATTTCGTATTTTTCTGATTTTTATTTATTTTTCTATGCAATATTTTCCACGGAATATATTTTTAAAAAAAATTACGCGCTTGCCCGACTGGGCCGAGGCCCAGCCGAAGCTAGGCCGGCCCGCCCGCGCTCTCCTTCTTCCCCACGCCGCCGGAGTCCGCCGGGAGCACGAAGCCGCCGCCGCCTCGGGCTTTGCCCCTTCCCCAAGCCCTCTAGCCCCCCCTCCTACCTATATATAGCCCCCCCTCCGTTTTCGCCGCCACCATCGCCGGAGAAGCCGCCGCCGCCGCCCCGCATCTAGTCGCCCGCCGCCGCCCGCCGTTCGCCTCGCCCA
>NC_057799.1:199616420-199623650 GCF_018294505.1 Triticum aestivum
AAAAAAAAACCTAGATCGGTTTTTTTCGGTTTTCTTATTTTACGAGCGTTCACCGAACCGTTCGTTTTAACGAACGCGTTCGTCGGTTTTTCTCTGTTAACGAACGTCCGTTATTTAACCGTTCGTCCGATTTTCTTTTTCGTCGGATTTTCTCGTTATTTTTCTCGGATTCGATTTCTGATCGAAACTTCGAATCTGTTTAACTTTTCGCTCGTTTATCGGAATCAGGTGATTCAAGCGCCTAGAGTTTCGTCTCAAAATTCTCTTTCCGTTTAACCTACTCAAACAAGTTTTTGCTACAGTAAAATTTGACCTAGATCCAGATTAGCAAACGAAGTTTCTTTCTTTCGCCGTTTGACTTTCGTTGTTTCTTTCGAGTTGATTCTTTTTGCAAACCGGAGTTCTTAAGTTGAACTTTCTGGTTGGATCTTTCTTTCGAGTTTTACCTGTGCATTAGATGAGTACTGATTGTATGCTTGTTTGTTTGCGATAGAGTACCCGGAGTGTGCCGCTTGTTACTTCGACTCGCTAGGTTTTGCGGATCATCAGCAAGGCAAGTAACACTTTGATCATACCCCGTTCATACCCAGTTTTATTGCATTAGATCTATTTTCCCAAACACATTGCATGATTAGGATCTAATTAAACTGTGGGTATTGGGATGTAGTTGAGGTAGTACCTATTACCTGTTTACTATCAAACCCTTGGGAGTTACTTCTACGTTGCTTCTATTATTGCCATGCTATGCGTAGACGTGGTTTGGGTTTGAGAGATATTCATGACAGATGTGAGTGTTTAATAATGGTTCAACTTAAGGTGGCAACTAAAACTCACATCTGGGTGGATTGAGACACCTGGAGAACCCAGTGTTGTCTGTATGTATAAGGTCCGCCACCCAGGCTCAAAGGGATCATAAGATTATTCATGCTAGAAACTTCCGTGTGCAGCCGCAAGCTATTATGGGCTCTAGCATAGCTGAGTAGGTTACAGGATCTCTTGAAGAGGTGGACTAGCAGATGTAGGGGAAAGTAGGTGTACCGGTCCATCCAGAGTAGAGAGTGACTGTTTCTGAAAGACTGTGTCTCGGTCATCCGTTTCTCAAACATCAGGCAGTGCGAGAATCAAGCGGAGGCGATCGAGTCTTGTGGGAAAAGTGCACAAACCTCTGCAGAGTGTATAAACTGATCATGATTAGCCGTGTCCCCGGTTATGGACAACTTGAGTATCTAGTACCTGGATTATCATTTGAATCTCATCACCGTGACACTTAATTAATTTTGTTGGGTTAATGATGTTACTTAATTGGGATTGAGTTGGAGGTACCTTCTCAATGTTTCAACCACCATGATAGTTAAATAAAATTTATTCCTTTGCAGTAGGATAAAATTGGCTTTTCGCAAAAACATTATAACCATAGAGCTTTCCACCAGCCATATATGCATATAGTATAGCATTATCATTGTTCATTGCTCTCTATGTGTTGCTTTGCCAGCATATTCTATGTGCTGACCCGTTTTCGGGCTGCAACGTTTCATGTTGCAGACTTTTCAGACGACGAGTAAGGTGCCTTAGGTTGTGGTCTTATACACGCGAAGACTATTTGGAGGAAATCAACGCACTAGTAGGGAAGATTGACGACCTGGAGAATAAGATTGGATCATTCGTGGGAAATCCAGTGCCAAAAGCAGAAGTCGACGAATGCACTTGTCCGGATAACTACATCATCATCGACGACACCGACTCGGAACCAAGTGAAGGCGAATGGATTGATGAAGCTGGAGCAGACATCATGGAGTCTTCAAACGGATCAGAATTTTTAGTAGACTACCATATCAGTAGTAGTTTTCCCCCATTAGTAGTATAGCTCAAGCACTTTGTAACGCTAGTTAGATCGATTGTTTTGCCTTGTTTGGATTGATTGAGTGATATTGATTGAATTTGCCTCATGAGCATATGGGTAGTGTTTTCTCTCTAGACCTCATTCTATTCTAAATTCTCATCTTTTCTAAACCTATCAGATGCCTCCGAGACGCGACACCGGATTTGTTTTCCCGCCAGAGATCACCCAGTTGATTCAGCAACAGAATGCCTTGATGCAAGTGTTAGTTCAGCACCAAGGCAACAACCACAACCCACCGCCACCACCACCTGTTGACCACTTAGCCCGTTTCTTCAGGCTAAACCCGCCGGTGTTTTCCAGTAGCACCGAGCCGATTGTAGCAGATGATTGGCTCCGCAAAGTTGGAAGGGAGTTGACCACTGCAGGATGCACAGATGCGGAAAGAGTGCGTTTTGCCGCACATCAGCTTGATGGACCCGCAGCATCATGGTGGGAGAATTATACAGCCACGTTGACACTGTCACATGGGACCAGTTTCAGCAAGCTTTCCGTACAGCTCATGTTTCAGCAGGAGCTATGGCTATGAAGAAGCATGAGTTTCGCAACCTACGCCAAGGAGGACGCACCGTAGGCCAATATGTGGAAGATTTCAGTAAGTTAGCACGTTATGCAACAGATGACGTTGCTACGGATGCAGCCAAGCAGGAAAAGTTTCTGGAAGGATTGAATGATGAGCTGAGTATGCAGTTGATGGTAGCAACTTTTAACAACTACCAGGAGTTGGTAGATAGAGCTCTCATGATTGAAGGGAAGCAGCAGCAGATTGAAAACCGCAAGAGGAAGTATGGACAAGGGAAGTATAATTCTGGAGCCCAGCAGAAGCCACGATTTACCCCGAAGCCGGGAGGACAGTTTCAGCATACCCATGGAGGAGGTAGTTCGCACAACCATAATGGCTCCAAGAATGGTAATGGGAATGGAGGAGGAAACGGACAAAACCGCACCAACCCATCTACCCCAACCAAGAGAGATCTAAGTCACATTACTTGTTTCAAGTGCCAGAAGACGGGACATTATGCAACTGATTGTCCCGAAGCCCAAAATGGAAATGGCAATGGAAGCTCTGGGAAGAAGCCGAACCCGTTCAACAAAGGACATGTGAACCACGTGAGCGTGGAGGAGATTGAAGCTCAGCCTGATGCAGTAATAGGTAAGTTTTTGGTTAAGTCATTTACTGCAACTGTTCTTTTCGATACTGGTGCATCGCATTCATACATATCAAGGGGATTCGTAAACAAGTTTAAGATGTCCACCCAAGTACTCAAAAGCCCCATGTTAGTAACCTCGCCAGGAGCAGAGTATATGGCCACCCAAGGATGTTTTAAGATACCATTGGCCATTGGTAGGCATGTTTTCCCCTCAGACCTCATTGTTATGGAATCGCAAGGTTTGGATGTGATTTTGGGAATGGATTGGCTATCGTTGTATGGAGGAAACATTGATTGTGCCAGCAAGACTATTTTGCTTACCACCCCTGAAGGAAAGAGGATCAAGTATGTATCCAGGCACATGCCGAAGAGGACTCAAGTGAATTCCTTATCAGGAGTTGTACAGGAGGAAGTACCAGTAGTGAAGGATTATCCGGATGTATTTCCAGAAGAGTTGCCAGGCATGCCACCAGATAGAGACATTGAGTTCTTGATTGAACTTTTGCCAGGCACAGGGCCAATATCTAAGAGACCGTACAGGATGCCCGCAAAGGATTTGGAGGAAATTAAGAAGCAGATCAAGGAGTTACTGGATAAAGGCTATATACGCCCAAGTTCGTCACCTTGGGGATCACCAGTACTTATAGTAGAGAAGAAAGATGGATCACTAAGGATGGTCGTTGATTACCGAGGATTGAATGAAGTGACCATCAAAAACAAGTACCCACTGCCGATGATCAATGATTTGTTTGACCGCCTGCAAGGAGCTAAAGTATTTTCCAAGATCGATCTACGATCAGGGTACCATCAGTTAAAGATTCGAGAGCAGGATATACCCAAGACGGCATTTACCACCAGATATGGACTGTATGAGTATACCGTTATGTCATTTGGACTGACTAACGCACCTTCCTATTTCATGAACCTGATGAACAAAGTGTTTATGGAGTTTTTGGATAAGTTCGTCGTGGTGTTCATTGATGATATTTTAATATTTTCCAAGGATGAAGAAGAGCATGAGAAGCATTTACGATTGGTGCTTGAGAAGCTCAGGGAACATCAGTTATATGCTAAGTTCAGCAAATGTGAGTTTTGGTTGAAGGAAGTTGGATTCCTTGGACATGTTATTTCTGGAGAAGGAATAGCAGTAGACCCTGCCAAGGTTGACACAGTGACCAGTTGGGAATCACCCACTACAGTTGGAGAAATCCGGAGTTTTCTTGGACTCGCAGGATACTACCGGAGATTTATCGAGAATTTCTCAAGGATTGCTAAGCCCATGACTGAGCTATTAAAGAAGGACACCAAATTCAATTGGACTATGGAATGTGAAGCTAGTTTCCAGGAGTTGAAGAAACGATTGGTTACATCACCAGTGTTGATACTGCAAGATCAACGCAAGGACTATGAAGTTTATTGTGACGCTTCTCGTCGAGGACTTGGAGCAGTGCTTATGCAGGAAGGAAGAGTTGTTTCGTATGCTTCACGACAACTTAAACCCCATGAGAAGAATTATGCTACGCACGATTTGGAATTAGCAGCCGTAGTGCATGCATTGAAAACATGGAGGCATTTTCTCATCGGAAACCATTGTGAGGTGTACACGGATCACAAGAGTTTGAAGTACATTTTCACACAAAAGGAGTTAAACCTCAGACAGAGGAGATGGTTGGAGCTCATCAAAGACTATGATATGAGATTGCATTATCACCCCGGAAAGGCTAACGTAGTAGCAGACGCGTTGAGCCACAAGAGTCATGTCAACACCCTCATGACAGGAGAGTTACCTCAGAAGATAGCCGAGGACATACGTGAGTTATGTTTGGAGATAGTCCCAAGAGGCTATTTAGCGTCATTGGATATTCATTCTACCTTGATGGACAAGATCAGAGAAGCTCAGAAGACAGACAAGGAGATTGAAGAGATAAAAGCGAAGATGAGCAAAGGTAAAGCCAAGGGATTTCGTGAGGATGAGCACGATACCTTATGGTTCGAGGACCGCGTATATGTGCCAAATGATCCAGAGATCAGGAAGTTGATTTTGCAAGAAGCCCATGATTCACCGTACTCGATTCACCCAGGGAATACCAAGATGTATTTGGATTTGAAGAATACTTTCTGGTGGACCGGAATGAAGAAGGACATTGCGGAGTTTGTAGCGGTTTGTGATGTATGTCAGAGAGTGAAGGCAGAGCATCAGAAGCCAGCAGGATTGCTACAGCCATTGCCGATACCCGAATGGAAGTGGGATAAAATAGGCATGGATTTTATCACAGGATTACCCAGGACTCGTTTAGGCTATGACTCGATATGGGTTGTAGTCGACCGTTTGACGAAAGTGGCTCATTTCATTCCAGTGAAGACCACTTACACCAGCGCTAAGTTGGCAAAGATATACATGACCAGGATAGTATGTTTGCATGGAGTTCCGAGGACCATTGTATCAGACAGAGGAACCCAATTTACGTCGAAGTTTTGGAAGCAGTTACATGAAACATTGGGAACCAGGCTGGAATTTAGTACAGCTTTCCATCCGCAGACAGATGGACAGACCGAGAGAGTCAACCAGATTTTGGAAGACATGTTGAGAGCATGTGCGCTAGATTATGGATCAAGTTGGGACGACAATTTTCCATATGCGGAGTTTTCTTATAACAACAGTTATCAAACCAGTTTGAAGATGGCCCCTTTCGAAGCTTTGTACGGAAGGAGGTGTAGAACACCGTTGTTATGGGACGAAGTTGGAGACCGTCAGTTGTTTGGACCAGATTTGATTAAGGAGTCTGAACAGAAAGTGAAGTTGATTCGCGATAGGCTCAAGGTAGCCCAGTCCAGGCAGAAGAGTTATGTTGATTCTAAGCGCAAGGAAACAGTTCACGAACTCGGAGACAGAGTGTATCTTTGAGTATCACCACTTCGAGGAGTGAAGCGCTTTGGAGTTAAGGGAAAGTTAGCGCCTCGTTTTATCGGACCATACAGAGTGTTGGAACGTATGGGAGAAGTTGCCTACAAGCTGGAATTGCCCGAAGGATTGTCTGAAGTTCATGATGTATTCCATGTTTCGCAGTTGAAGAAGTGCCACGCAGAGATGGCTAAGATACCACTGAGAGATACTGTGCCACTGGAAGCGATTCAGTTGGAAAGTGATTTGACCTATGAGAAGAAGCCAGTTAAGATTCTCGAGTATGCCAGCCGAGTTACCCGCAGCAAGGTTATCAAGTTTTGCAAAGTTCAGTGGAGTCACCACACCGAAGATGAGGCCACCTGGGAGCAAGAGGAAGATCTACGGAAAAACCACTCCCACCTGTTTTCTAGCCAACCCGAATCTCGAGGGCGAGATTCATCTTAAGGGGGTAGGTTTGTAACATCCCAAATTTTCAATTTGGAATGTTATACATAGATCATCATTTGCATATCATGTTTTGTGCATTTTGGCAAATCCTCGATAAATCCTAAGCAACTCAAGGACCCTCGGAGAGAGTTGGGGATTTTCTTGAATTTTCTTATTTGATTTTCCAACGAGGATTTTGGTTTTAATTATTTTTCTCTCCGGAAAAATATTTCATTTAAAATAAACGAGAGGAGAAAATATGACTTCTCCAAAAACATTGAAATACTGGAGGAAAAATGTTAAAAACATTATTTGGAATTTATTGGATTTTATTTGCAATTTTTATTGCATTTAAAAATATGCATGTTTTCAAATTATTTATTTTTGATTTTAAAAATGTTCACCCTATTCTAGATTTTCTAACTAGACAGGGAAAACTTATTTCGTATTTTTCTGATTTTTATTTATTTTTCTATGCAATATTTTCCGCGGAACATATTTAAAAAAAAATACGCGCTTGCCCGACTGGGCCGAGGCCCACCCGAAGCCAGGCCGGCCCGCCCGCGCTCTCCTTCTTCCCCACGCCGCCGGAGTCCGCCGGGAGCACGAAGCCGCCGCCGCCTCGGGCTTTGCCCCTTCCCCAAGCCCTCTAGCCCCCTCCTACCTATATATAGCCCCCCCCTCCGTTTTCGCCGCCACCATCGCCGGAGAAGCCGCCGCTGTAACACCCTGAGAATCATGCTACAGTAACCCCCTGTGATTAAGCTAATCATGTTGCTAAACAGGGCTTGATCACATTTGAACCACACCCCTGTCAAACTCCTAGTTCAAACTTCAAATATAATTAAAGT
>NC_057799.1:199623702-199624146 GCF_018294505.1 Triticum aestivum
CGAAGAATACCCCGCACTGTTTCCTTCTACCTCCTAAATCTCGGGACGAGATTTCTTGTAGTGGAGGAGATTTGTAACACCCTGGGAATCATGCTACAGTAACTCCCTGTGATTAAGCTAATCATGTTGCTAAACAGGGCTTGATCACATTTGAATCACCTTCCTTTTCTAACTCCTAGTTCAAACTTCAAATATAATTAAAGTGAAAAATAAAAGTTTTCAAAAACTCAAACAAAAATGTTTTGTGGGTGCTAAATAATACACTGGCAATTATGGTGGAGAAAACTCCTTTTTATAAAATGCCTAAATACTTTAAATGAAATAAAACAGAAAAGGAAATAAACAAATAAAAGGAAAACAGAAAACAAAACAGAACAGAAAAAGAAAAAAAGGAGAAGGCCCGTTCCCCCACTGCACCCCGGCCCAAACTGGGCCGCCACCCCC
>NC_057799.1:199629590-199632569 GCF_018294505.1 Triticum aestivum
GATGTAGCCCCTGCCAGCTATGTCAACTTTGCTTCCTTCTTTCTGAAGGGACCCGCAGCTCAATGGTGGGACAGCCACAGGCGTACTCTGCCAGCTGGAACAATCATCACCTGGCCAGACTTCCAAGCTGCTTTCCGTGCCCGCTTCATTCCTCAGGGAGTCATGGACCGGAAGAAGCGTGAGTTCCGCAACCTCACCCAAGGCAACAAAACTGTCGAAGCTTATCAGCGGGAGTTTCTGGACTTGTCCCGCTATGCTGAAGAAGACATTGCAACTGATGCACGCAGACAGGAGAAGTTCCGAGATGGACTACAAGCTGACATCAAGCTCGCACTTCTAGTGCATGACTTCGCCGATTTCGCCACCTTGGTGAATAAGGCCATCAATGTCGAGACTGGTCTGCAGGAATACCAGAGCTCTCAGAGGCGCAACCGTGACACGGGCTCATCTTCGGGCTCACCCTCACAGAAGCGTAAGATATGGATCCCGAACAGCATGTATCGTCCAAATGCACCTGCTCCCAGGAAATCTTATGCTGCACCGCGTCTGACTCCTCCACCATCTAAGCAGTCAAAGCTACCAGCTCCCCCACCTGGGGCTCCTGTTCCCACTCCCGATAATGGTCTGTGCTTCAAGTGTGGTCAACCGGGTCACTTTGCCAGGAACTGCTATCAGAACCAGAATCAACTGGCCCTTCCAGCAGCTGGCCGTGGTAACAACCAGCCCCGCAACAACAATGCTAAGTCTCATGGTCGCGCTCATGCCAACCACGTTGATCTCAGCGAAGCTCAAGACCAGCCTGCTACTGTGATGGGTACACTCCTCGTAAATTCAGTACCAGCATCCGTTTTATTTGATACAGGAGCATCCCATTCATTCAGATCAGCAGAATTTGCATTCCTGCATGGCATTCATTATGAAGAGATAAACACTCCGCTAGTGGTACACACCCCTGCGGGCCAATGTCAAACCTCTATGGTTAGTCGCGATGTTACTGTTGAAATTGAAGGACTGGAATTTCTTGTCTCTCCCATCGTACTGAAGTCCTGTAGCATTGATCTCATTCTGGGAATGAATTGGTTAAAAGCGCATACTGCTTCAATCGTTTGCACCACTAAGACCGTCCATCTGCTACACCCTTCAGGTGAGATAGTTACTTACCAAGCCCATCTGGTGCAAAATGCCGACGCAAGGCTCTATGCATTGAATGCATTGAACGCTGCACCACTCGAGGGCATTGAAAACATTCCCGTCGTGCGTGAATTCCTCGACGTCTTCCCTGAAGAACTTCCAGGGATTCCCCTTGCTAGAGCTGTCGAATTCATCATCGACTTGAAACCAGGCACCACTCCTATAGCCAAGCGACCCTACAAGATGCCGCCGCATGAACTCCTTGAGCTTAAGGAGGAAATCGACAAGTCTCTTCGCAAAGGATTCGTTCGTCCAAGTTGCTCTCCTTGGGGAGCACCTTCTCTCTTTGTCAAGAAGAAGGACGGGACAAACCGGTTAGTTCAAGACTACCGTCCTATAAACCAAGCTACCATTCAGAATAAATACCCTCTTCCTCGGATCAATGATCTGTATGATCAACTGGCGGGTTCGTCAGTGTTCTCTAAGCTTGACTTGAGGTTGGGCTACCACCAGATCCGTGTTCGCGAAGAGGATATCCCAAAGACCGCCTTCGTGACTCGCTATGGTTCATACGAGTACACCGTCATGTCTTTCGGTTTAACCAATGCTCCAGCCACCTTCTCTCGTCTGATGAACTACATATTCATGGATTACCTCGACAAGTTCGTCGTGGTTTATCTGGATGATATCCTGATATTTTCCAAGAACGAAGAAGAACATGCGGAACATCTCCGACTTGTGCTGGAAAAGCTACGAGAACATCAACTATATGCCAAGTTCTCCAAATGTGAATTCTGGCTATCGGAAGTAACCTATCTTGGGCATGTCATCTCTAAGGATGGTATTGCCGTCAACCCTGAACGAGTTCAGGCTATTCTTGATTGGACTCCTCCCAAGAACGTTAAGCAAGTCAGAAGTTTTCTCGGTCTCGCCAGCTATTGCCGTTGATTCGTCGAGAACTTCTCTAAGATCGCCAGGCCTCTGACTAACCTGTTGCATAAGGGTGTCAAGTTCCACTGGACAGACAAATGTCAGGAAAGTTTCCAGGCACTCAAAGACAAGTTGACTTCTGCCCCAGTTCTAGCTCCACCTGATACTAAGAAGGACTTCGTCATTTACTGCGACGCTTCCCGTCAAGGGTTAGGCTGTGTCCTAATGCAAGACCGCAAAGTGATTGCTTATGCCTCTCGACAATTGCGCCCTCACGAAGAGAACTACCCAGTTCACGACCTCGAACTTGCTGCAGTCATTCATGCGCTGAAACAGTGGTGACATTACCTTCTCGGTAATCGTTGCGAGATCTTCACTGACCACCAAAGTCTGAAGTATCTGTTTACTCAGCCAGATCTGAACCTCCGCCAGCAGAGATGGATGGAGCTTGTTGCAGACTTTGACTTGGGTATTTCCTATACGCCAGGCAAGGCTAATGTAATGGCTGATGCCTTGAGCCGCAAGTCTTACTGCAACCACCTCCAGGTTCACAAAGTTCAGCCCTCGCTTGTTGAAGAATTTAGGAAGCTGAACCTCCATATTGTTCCTCCGGGTGCACTCGCTCCCCCTCCTAAGGAGTTTCGCAAGATGAACCTCCACGTTGTTGCCCAGGGTTCCCTCAATACCCTAGTTGCTAAACCAGATCTCGAGGACAGCATCAAAAGGCTACAGAAGTATGACTCTGAAGCCCACAAGATTAAGCGCTACCTCGCAGAAGGAAAGCCCTCATTCTTCACCATTGCTGAAGATGGCACCCTATACTTCAAGGGCCGCCTAGTGGTGCCATGTGCAGAGAAAAACCTGGATATGACACAGGAAGTTATGAAAGAAGCTCATGATACGCCTCTAAGTATCCAT
>NC_057799.1:199638664-199779190 GCF_018294505.1 Triticum aestivum
AAATTCTCTTTCCGTTTAACCTACTCAAACAAGTTTTTGCTACAGTAAAATTTGACCTAGATCCAGATTAGCAAACGAAGTTTCTTTCTTTCGCCGTTTGACTTTCGTTGTTTCTTTCGAGTTGATTCTTTTTGCAAACCGGAGTTCTTAAGTTGAACTTTCTGGTTGGATCTTTCTTTCGAGTTTTACCTGTGCATTAGATGAGTACTGATTGTATGCTTGTTTGTTTGCGATAGAGTACCCGGAGTGTGCCGCTTGTTACTTCGACTCGCTAGGTTTTGCGGATCATCAGCAAGGCAAGTAACACTTTGATCATACCCCGTTCATACCCAGTTTTATTGCATTAGATCTATTTTCCCAAACACATTGCATGATTAGGATCTAATTAAACTGTGGGTATTGGGATGTAGTTGAGGTAGTACCTATTACCTGTTTACTATCAAACCCTTGGGAGTTACTTCTACGTTGCTTCTATTATTGCCATGCTATGCGTAGACGTGGTTTGGGTTTGAGAGATATTCATGACAGATGTGAGTGTTTAATAATGGTTCAACTTAAGGTGGCAACTAAAACTCACATCTGGGTGGATTGAGACACCTGGAGAACCCAGTGTTGTCTGTATGTATAAGGTCCGCCACCCAGGCTCAAAGGGATCATAAGATTATTCATGCTAGAAACTTCCGTGTGCAGCCGCAAGCTATTATGGGCTCTAGCATAGCTGAGTAGGTTACAGGATCTCTTGAAGAGGTGGACTAGCAGATGTAGGGGAAAGTAGGTGTACCGGTCCATCCAGAGTAGAGAGTGACTGTTTCTGAAAGACTGTGTCTCGGTCATCCGTTTCTCAAACATCAGGCAGTGCGAGAATCAAGCGGAGGCGATCGAGTCTTGTGGGAAAAGTGCACAAACCTCTGCAGAGTGTACAAACTGATCATGATTAGCCGTGTCCCCGGTTATGGACAACTTGAGTATCTAGTACCTGGATTATCATTTGAATCTCATCACCGTGACACTTAATTAATTTTGTTGGGTTAATGATGTTACTTAATTGGGATTGAGTTGGAGGTACCTTCTCAATGTTTCAACCACCATGATAGTTAAATAAAATTTATTCCTTTGCAGTAGGATAAAATTGGCTTTTCGCAAAAACATTATAACCATAGAGCTTTCCACCAGCCATATATGCATATAGTATAGCATTATCATTGTTCATTGCTCTCTATGTGTTGCTTTGCCAGCATATTCTATGTGCTGACCCGTTTTCGGGCTGCAACGTTTCATGTTGCAGACTTTTCAGACGACGAGTAAGGTGCCTTAGGTCGTGGTCTTATACTCAGTGATGCCGCTGGAGTTGATGGACTCACTTATCTTCCAAGTCTTCCGCTGTTATCGTTTTAGATGGCCTTAAGCCATGTTTATTATACTTGATCTCTTCGGAGATATTCGATGTAATAAGTGTGTGATTGCTACTCTGTTATAAATCCTCCATTTGTACTGTGCGTGTCAGCATTACTGATCCAGGGATGACACTGGTGCAAATTTTGAAGTGTGATGTGGATCCTTGATCCAGCACCTAGCACCAAATACTCTGAAGTAGCTGCGTTTGGCTTCTTACCAGTCGGGAGCTCATATGATGTCTTCTTTAGAAGCTTGTGAAGATAAACACGGTTGATGATGTGGCATGCAGTATCAATGGCTTCAGCCCATAATTTCCTTGGTGTCTTGTACTCATCAAGCATCATCCATGCCATCTCAATGAGGGTTCTGTTCTTGTGCTCCACGATGCCATTCTGCTGAGGTGTGTATGGAGCTGAGAACTCATGTCTGATGCCCAATGTATCAAGATAAGTGTCGAGGCCGATGTTCTTGAATTCTGTGCCGTTGTCACTTCGGATGTGCTTGATCTTGATGCCATAGTTGGTCATGGCGCGATTGGCGAATCGTCTGAAGACATCCTGCACTTCATTCTTGTAGAGGATTATGTGCACCCATATATATCTTGAGTAATCATCAGCAATGACGAAGCCATAGAGGCAAGCAGTGGTAGTAAGGGTAGAGTAGTGAGTAGGGCCAAATAAGTCCATGTGAAGCAGCTCGAAGGGACGTGTCGTTGTCATGATTGTCTTCGAGGGATGCTTGGCCCTAGTCATCTTTCCAGCTTCGCAGGCACCACAAAGATGATCCTTCTTGAACTTGACGCCCTCGATGCCTACGACATGCTTCTTCTTTGCGAGAGTGTACAAGTTCCTCATGCCAGCATGCCCTAGCTTCTGATGCCATAGCCAGCATTCTGAAGCTTTTGCTAGAAGACATACGGCCAGTTGTGGTCCTGCTGAGAAATCTACCATGTATAGATCATCCTTTCTATACCCTTCAAAGACTAGAGATTTGTCAGATTCCATAAGCACAAGGCAATGATATTTTCCAAATGTCACAATCATGTTTAGATCACAAAGCATTGAGACAACATTAAGTTGAAACCAAGGGATTCAATAAGCATCACTTTATCCATGTGTTGATCCTTTGAGATTGCAACTCTACCTAGGCTCAATACGTTGCTTTTACCAGTGTCAGCAAATGTGATGTGACTCTTGTCAGACGGACGGAGAGTTGAATCCATAAGAAGACTTCGATCACCAGTCATGTGGTTAGTGCATCCACTGTCCATAATCCATTCTGAAGCCTTTGGTGTCATACCCTACAGTGCAGTTTGGGGAATAGGCTTCACCAAGGGTATTGTGAAGCATAAACATTTGACGAACAAGCGGATTATGAAAGTTCAGATCTTGGTTAGGATAAATAGGATGTTTCTCAAGGAATCCTGGGACGAAATACATAGTAAGACCATTTTGGCATTTTATCTTGCGTCCCATAAGATGTTTTAGGTCCCCAGCATAAGCATCAGAAGCCTTTGATTTCCCGCTGGAGACCTTTCCCTGCAAAAGAGAGTTAATTTTTCTTAACCACCCACATCTTCAGGGGTGGCTTAGAAGCAATGAGTCTAAGTGCAGCATCTGAGAACTTCGGCTTTGGAGCCCTAGCAAATAGCCTTGCAGGAGGTGAATAATACTCATAAGAATAAGCAGAAAAGTTCTTGGTCTTATGAACATAGCGGTTTGATGAAACACGCTCATATTCATAAGTCTGAGTATGGTTTTCCTGCAAAACATTGGCGTTAGGGTGACTCTGGTGAGTCCTCTGTCTGTATGAAGCCTTTGGACCATATGAAGCCTTTGGTCTGGGGTTTGTCTTCTTCCCAGGTGGTGTCATGATGACATTCACTGGAAGCTTTTCAAGACAGCTTTTGGGCACCTAGATCTTCTTCAAAGGTGGTCCATTCCTGCAGTTAGTACCAATATACCTGGCAAACACTTCACCATGCTGATTCCTAAATAGTTTATAGATTGCATCAAAGAATTCATCAATGATAATCGGGTTAGCACAAGTGAAGCCAGATAAGGTAGATGGATCCACTGAAGGTCCCTTTGCAGCAACCCATGTGGTTTTGGGGTAGTGCTCAGGCTTCCAGTATGAACCATCAACATTCATTTTCCTCTCGAACCCAACACCCTCTTTCCTAGGGTTTCGGTTCAGAATCTGTTTCTTGAGGACATCACATAGTGTCTAATGCCCTTTGAGACTTTTGTACATTCCTGTTTCAATCAATGTCTTCAACTTGGCATTCTCATCAGCAATAGTAGTGGTATCCTCAGTAGAGGGGTTAGTTACCACATCAGTAGTTGAAGATATTGCAACAGTAGTAGCAGTAGAACATTCAGTAACAGAGATAGCATTATCACGCTCAAGACATTTTAGACATGGTGGTTCAAAGCCTTCCTGAGCGGAACTGATCTGTTGAGCGCGGAGTGACTCATTCTCCTTTTGAAGATCTTCATGAGTCGCTCTCAAGTTCTCAAGTTCTTGCTTCCTTTGAAGATAATCATAGGAAAGCTTTTCATGAGTAGTTGAGAGCGTTTCATGACAACTTTCAAGTTCCTCGTACTTAACATGAAGATTTTTAATGTCTTCAATTAAGGACTGAGTTCGAGTCATTTCCGCGTCCAACAGGTCATCGCTTTTGTCTAGCAACTTTTGAATATGTTCCATAGCAGTTTGTTGTTCTGTTGCAATTTTAGCAAGTGTTTTGTAGCTAGGTTTAGATTCACATTCAGAGTTATCTTCACTGGATGTTTAAAAGTAAGCATCGCGTGAGTTTACCTTGGCACCACGTGCCATGAAGCAGTAGGTAGGAGCAGAGTCATCCTCATTATTAGCATCAGCATTTGGGAACGAGACCATTGTCTTCGGTGTTGAAGATGGACTTGGTGACATAGGCTGAAGCCAGAGCCAGGCTTGCCACGCCTGATCAGACTCCTCCTCAGACTCCACCTCCGCCTCCTCAGAAGTAGACTCCTCCTCTGAATCCATCTCCTTGCCAACAAATGCACAAGCCTTGCTTGATGAGCTCTTCTTGTGAGATGAAGACTGTGACGAATACTTTGAGGATTTCTTCTTCTTCTTGTCATCAGAATCATATTCCTTGCTCTTCTTATTCTTCTTGGTCTCATTGTCCCATTATGGACACTCAGAGATGTAATGACCAGGTTTCTTGCACTTGTGGCATGTTCTCTTATTGTGGTCAGGAGTGAAGCTTCATCATTTCTTGAGCTAGATCTTGAAGACTTTCTGAAGCCTTTCTTCTTGGTGAACTTCTAGAACTTCTTCACAAGCATAGCTAGCTCTTTTCCAATGTCTTCAGGATCCCTAGAGCTGCAGTCGGATTCTTCTTCAGATGAGGAAACAACATTTTCCTTCACAGCGCGAGTTCGGCCATAGTTGGGGCCATAGATGTCTCTCTTCTCAGATAACTGGAACTCATGTGTGTTGAGCCTCTCAAGTATGTCAGACGGATCGAGAGTCTTGAAGTCGGGACGTTCTTGAATCATCAGGGCCAGGGTGTCAAATCAGCTGCTGATACGTCTCCAACGTACCTATAATTTATGAAGTATTCATGCTATTATACTATCCTTCTAGGATGTTTTATATGCATTTATATGATATTTTATATGATTTTTGGGACTAACCTATTAACCTAGAGCCCAGTGCCAGTTTCTGTTTTCTCCTTGTTTTAGAGTATCACAGAAAAGGAAAACTAAGCGGAGTCCAATTGGCGTGCCACTTGACGGAGATCATTTTTGGACCAGAAGAAGCCCACGGAGAACCAGAAGCAGGCCAGAAGAGTCCCGGGCTGCCCACGAGGGTGGGGGCGCGCCCACCCCCCTAGGGCATGCCCCCTGCCTTGTGGACAGCCCGGAGACCCCCTGATGTGAAATCAACACAAAAATCTTCTATATATACCCAAACTTCCAGAAAGAAACCTAGATCGGAAGTTCCGCCGCCGCAAGCCTCTGTAGCCACGAGAAGTCAATCTAGGCCCTCTCCGGCACCCTGCCAGAGGGGGCAATCATCACTGGTGGCCATGGAGGAGTATCCCGGAGGGGCCATCATCACCATGAAGGCCAAGGACCAGAGGGTGGAGGCCATGGAGGAGGAAGCACAAGGGGGAGAACCTCTCCTCCTCTCTTCCGGTGGCGCCGGAGTGCCATCGGGAGGGGAATCATCGTCACAGTGATCGTCTTCATCAACATCACAATCATCATCACCATCCTCATCTCTTTTAGGCGGTCCACTCTCCCGCACCCCGCTGTAATCCCTACTTGAACATGGTGCCTTATGCCACATATTAGGATCCAATGATGTGTTGCCATCCTATGATGTTTTGAGTAGATATCTTTTGTCTTTGGGTTGATTGATGATCTAGATTGGTATGAGTTGTATGTTTTACTTTGGTGTTGTCCTATGGTGTCCTCCGTGTCGTGCAAGCGTGAGGGATTCCCGCTGTAGGGTGTTGCAATACGTTCATGATTCACTTATAGTGGGTTGGTGAGTGACTGAAACACAAACCCGAGTAAGAGGGATTGTTGCGTATGGGAATAAAGAGGACTTGATGCTTTAATGCTATGGTTGGGTTTTACCTTAATGATCTTTAGTAGTTGCGGATGTTTGCTAGTGTTCCTATCGTAAGTGCATATGATCCAAGTAGAGAAAGTATGTTATCTTATGCCTCTCCCTCATATGAAACTGCAATGGTGATTACCGGTCTTGTTAACGACTGCCTAGGACAATTCCGCACACCGATCCACCATTATTCCACACTCACTATTTATAATATTTAGTAATATATTCTAACTTTATGATAACAGCACCTACTTTTATATTTTAGCTCTCCGATATCATACAAAGTTATCCTCTTCATACCCACAACATAGTTTTATTTCTCGTTGCTAGTTGGAAGCAAACGTTCGGTGTATGTAGAGTCGTATCAGTGGCAGATAGGGCTTGAGAGAATATTGATCTTACCTTTAGCTCCTTGTGGGTTCGACACTCCATACTTATCCCTTCCACCTTCGGAAATTGCTACGATGATTCCCTGCACTTGGGGGTTATCAAGCTCTTTTCTGGCGCCGTTGCCGGGGAGCAATAGCGTGGGGTTGATATTCTCGTGTGTGCTTGTTTGCTTTCTTCAGTACGTAGATTTTGTTTTTCCTTTTTGTTTCTGTTTAGTTGTGGGTGAAACATACAAAAAAATTTAAAAGAATGAAAAAAAAATACTTGCCTCTCATGCCTAAAAAGTTTTTCAAAAAGAGAAGTGATTGGGAAGTTATGCATTGAAGAAGTGAGGGTCGACCTTGAGCACTTGTGTTCATGCTCACGGAAACAATGTAGAATTTTTCATGGAAGCTTCTCTGTAAATAATTATCCCCTTGTATATATTCATTGTATTATAAAAATAATGTGCCAAGCTTTGGTTTTAGGATGATTAGATTGCTTGTTTACTATGTGCAGAACAAAAACAGAAACTTTGGCTGTAGTGCATGAATTTACATTTTTTCACTGGAAGGTCAAATGGGTCTGAAACTTTTTGCACATTACTTCTGTACAAATTTTTCAAATTTTCATATTTATTTCATAATTTTAGGAGTTACAGAAGTTTACTAAACTTCCAGATTACTACAGACTATTCTGTTTTTAACAGATTCTGTTCTTCGTGTGTTGTTTGCTTATTTTGATGAATCTATGGCTAGTAAAATAGTTTATGAACCATAGAGAAGTTGTAATACAGTAGGTTTAACACCAATATAAATAAAGAATGAGTTCATTACAGTACCTAAAGGTAGTGATTTGCTTTATTACACTAACGGATCTCACAAGTTTTTGTTAAAGTTTTGTGTGGATGAAGTGTCCGAAGGTCGAGGAGCTATCAATATGAGAAGAATAAATAGAGGCAAGAGTTCAAGCTTGGGGATGCCCAAGGCACCCCAAGTGAATATTTCAAAGGATACTCAAGCATCTAAGCTTGGGGATGCCCCGGTTGGCATCCCATCTTTCTCCTTCAACAAATATCGGTATACCTCGGTTTTTGTTTTGTTCACATGATTTGTGTCCTTTGTGTTTTTGTTTTTCTTTTAAGAACCATGCTAGCATGAGATAGCCCTTCATTTATTTATAGAATACTTCATGTGCTTCACTTATATCTTTTAAGTAGGATCTTATAGAATTACTCTTTGTGCTTCACTTAAATCTTTTGAGTATGGTTTTATAGAATGCTTCATGTGCTTCACTTATATATTTTGAGCTTGGATATTGGTTAGTCTATGTTAATTGTAGAATGCTCCATGAACTTCACTTATTTATTTTGTAGTATGAATAATACTATCATTTAAAGTGGGTTTGGAAGAGTGTCAACTTTAGGAATTAGTGATCCCACTATCTTGGAGGGTGTTGAATCTTAGTGTGATATTTATGAAAGTGGATTTGGAAGAGTGTCAACTTTAGCTAGTAATGATTCCACTATTTTGGAAGATGTTCCAATTGAGTATGAGAAAAAAGTTGCTATCCATGATGCTTCTGAAAATTATTATGAGGGAGGAATACATGCTTGTAGGAGTTGCAATAATATCAAGTTTCCTCTCTATGTGCTTAAAGTTTTGAAGTTATACTTGTTTTGCCTTCCTATGCTAGTTGATTGTTGTTCTTATAAATTGTGTGCTCACAAAATCCCTAGGCATAGGAAGTATGTTATATTTAAATGTGCTAGTCATATTCTTCAAGATGCTCTCTTTGTGCTTCAATTCCTATCTTTTATGTGAGCATCATTGAAATCATCATGCCTAGCTAAAAGGCATTAAAGAAAAGCGCTTGTTGGGAGACAACCCAATATTTACCCTTACTGTTTTTGTGTGTCTACATTATTAAGCTACTGTAGTAATCATGTTTTATAGCTTTTGTTTCAATAAAGTGCCAAGTAAGACCTTTGGGAAGACTTGGGTGAAAGTTATTGTGATCTTGCTGTAAAAAACAGAAACTTTGCGCTCACGAGATTAGATGTAATTTTTTACAGAAGAGTGCTTTTGAGTTGATTCTTTTTGCAGAAGATTAATAGACAAATTCCTCACGTCCACCAATTTATTTCATAATTTTTGGAGTAGCAGAAGTATGGTTTATGTTCAGATCATTACAGACTGTTCTGTTTCTAACAGATTCTGTTTTCATTGCATAGTTTGCTTGTTTTCTAATTTCTATGACTTATATTTCTCAATATAAATTGTAGAAATGATATGGTACAGTAGACATTGTGTGGGAACAATTATGAACCTTGTCTTAGACAGTACCAAAGTGAATGGTTTACTCTTTATCATACTAACCTATCTCACGAAGTTTGGTTAAGTTTTGTGTGATTGAAGTTTTCAAGCTTTGGGTGAGATATCGATATGAGGAGAATAAGGAGTGGAAAGACCCTAAGCTTGGGGATGCCCAAGGCACCCAAAGGTAATATTCAAGGAAGACTCAAGTACCTAAGCTTGGGGATGCCCCGGAAGGCATCCCCTCTTTCGTCTTCAAAACTATCGGTATACCTTACTCGGAGCTATATTTTTATTCGTCACATGATATGTGTTTTGCTTGGAGCGTATTTTCAATTTTACTTGCTGTTTGAATAAAATCATTGGATCTGAAATATTGAATGAAATAGAATCCTCCCATGTCTAGTTAATTATTTGACTACTCAGTGTTCTTCACTCTTATCTTTTGGAGTAGTTTGTCATTTGCTCATGTGCTTCATGTATATCCTATGAGTAAATGGTTGAATAAATTGAATGTCATAAATCTGAATTTATATATGTTTCGTATGCTTATAACATGGGGAGTAATGACTTCACACATAATAAGTATAGGTAGTAAAATTATTGAAAGTTAGCAAACATAGAATTGGTCACTTGAACAATTCATGAAAGAATATTGAAGGAAGAGAGGTTTCACATATAAATACACTATCTTGGACATCTTTTATGATTGGGACCACTCATTAAAATATGACATGCTAAAGAGTTGATGTTGGACAAGGAAGACAACGTAATGGGCTATGTTTTCTTATATCTGAAATAAAGTATATTGTCATGGATCATCCAACATGTTGATCTTGCCTTCCCCCCTCATGCTAGCCAAATTCTTTGCACCAAGTAGAGATACTACTTGTGCTTCCAAATACCCTTAAAACAAGTTTTGCCATGAGAGTCCACCATATCTACCTATGGATTGAGTAAGATCCTTCAAGTAACTTGTCATCGGTGCAAGCAATAAAAATTGCTCTCTAAATATGTATGATTGATTGGTGTGGAGGAAATAAGCTTTATACGATCTTGTGATGTGGAAGAAATAAAAGCGACGGGCTGCATAATAAAGGTCCATATCACAAGTGGCAATATAAAGTGACGTTCGTTTGCATTAAGATTTTGTGCATCCAACCCTGAAAGCGCATGGCAACCTCTGCTTCCCTCTGTGAAGGGCCTATCTTTTACTTTTATCTTCTACCTTATGCAAGAGTCTTGGTGATCTTCACATTTCCTTTTTACATTTTATCCTTTGGCAAGCATAGGATGTTGGAAGGATCCTGATATATATATCTAATTGGATGTAAGTTAGCATGAGCTATTATTGTTGACATTACCCTTGAGGTAAAAGGTTGGGAGGCAAAACTATAAGTCCCTATATTTCTCTGTGTCCGATTAAAACTCCATAACCACAAGTATTGCGTGAGTGTTAGCAATTGTGAAAGATTAAATGATATTTGAGTATGTGGAGTTTGCTAAATCAAAGCTCTGACATAAACTCTTCCTGAAAATAAGATGAATTGCAATTGTTTGATGACTGAGAATATTGTTTGTTACTTTTCAAGAAAGTTTATGATCTATACTTTAAACATGTGACTTGCTTGTTACTTGATCATGAAAAGTTTTATGAGATGAGCTACTGTTATGACATGTAATGATGCTAGAAAAAGTGATTGGAATTATCATTGATCAAACTTATGCACTTGCTAGCATTCACACTTCATAAATTATTTGTTTTATCATTTACCTACTCGAGGACGAGCAGGAATTAAGCTTGGGGATGCTGATACGTCTCCAACGTATCTATAATTTATAAAGTATTCATGCTATTATACTATCCTTCTAGGATGTTTTATATGCATTTATATGATATTTTATATGATTTTTGGGACTAACCTATTAACCTAGAGCCCAGTGCCAGTTTCTGTTTTCTCCTTGTTTTAGAGTATCGCAGAAAAGGAAAACTAAACGGAGTCCAATTGACGTGCCACTTGACGGAGATCATTTTTGGACCAGAAGAAGCCCACGGAGTACCAAAAGTAGGCGAGAAGAGTCACGGGCTGCCCACGAGAGTGGGGGCGCGCCCACCCCCTAGGGCGCGCCCCCCTGCCTCGTGGACAGCCCGGAGACCCCCCTGACGTGAAATCAATGCAAAACTCTTCTATATATACCCAAACTTCCAGAAAGAAACCTAGATCGGAAGTTCCGCCGCCACAAGCCTCTGTAGCCACGAGAAGTCAATCTAGGCCCTCTCCGGCACCCTGCCGGAGGGGGCCATCATCACCGGTGGCCATGGGGAGTATCCCGAAGGGGCCATCATCACCATGAAGGCCAAGGACCAGAGGGTGGAGGCCATGGAGGAGGAAGCACAAGGGGGAGAACCTCTCCTCCTCTCTTCCGGTGGCGCCGGAGTGCCATCGGGAGGGGAATCATCGCCACGGTGATCGTCTTCATCAACATCACCATCATCATCACCATCCTCATCTCTTTTACGGGGTCCACTCTCCCGCACCCCGCTGTAATCCCTACTTGAACATGGTGCTTTATGCCACATATTATGATCCAATGATGTGTTGCCATCCTATGATGTTTTGAGTAGATATCTTTTGTCTTTGGGTTGATTGATGATCTAGATTGGTATGAGTTGTATGTTTTACTTTGGTGCTGTCCTATGGTGCCCTCCATGTCGCGCAAGCGTGAGGGATTCCCGCTGTAGGGTGTTGCAATACGTTCATGATTCGCTTATAGTGGGATGGTGAGTGACTAAAACACAAACCCGAGTAAGAGGGATTGTTGCGTATGGGAATAAAGAGGACTTGATGCTTTAATGCTATGGTTGGGTTTTACCTTAATGATCTTTAGTAGTTGCGGATGCTTGCTAGAGTTCCAATCGTAAGTGCATATGATCCAAGTAGAGAAAGTATGTTAGCTTATGCCTCTCCCTCATATGAAACTGCAATAGTGTTTACCGGTCTTGTAAACGATTGCCTAGGACAATTCCGCACACCGATCCACCATTATTCCACACTCGCTATTTATAATATTTAGTAATATATTCTAACTTTATGATAACAGCACCTACTTTTATATTTTAGCTCTCCGATATCATACAAAGTTATCCTCTTCATACCAACAACATAGTTTTATTTCTCGTTGCTAGTTGGAAGCAAACGTTCGGTGTACGTAGAGTCGTATCAGTGGCAGATAGGGCTTGAGAGAATATTGATCTTACCTTTAGCTCCTTGTGGGTTCGACACTCCATACTTATCCCTTCCACCTTTGGAAATTGCTATGATGATTCCCTGCACTTGGGGATTATCAGCTGCCAAGTGATCTCAAAAGCTTCTTGAGGATTTCGTGCTTGGTGATCTCAGTGGCGCCAAGTGTGTGAAGCTCATTTGTGATATCAGTGACGCGATCAAACGTGAGCTGGACATTCTCATTGTCGTTTCTCTAGAAGCGGTTGAAGAGGTTGCGAAGAACATCAATCCTTGAGTCTCTTTGAGTTGAGATGCCTTCGTTGACCTTGGAGAGCCAGTCCCAGACTAGCTTTGCAGTTTCTAGTGCACTCACACGACCGTACTGTCCTTTGGTCAGATGACCACAGATGATGTTCTTGGCAGTCGAATCCAGTTGAATGAACCTCTTGACATCAGTAGCGGTGACAGCTTCACCGACCTTGGGAACGCCATTCTTGACGACATACCAGAGGTCGACGTCAATGGCTTCAAGATGCATACGCATCTTATTCTTACAGTAGGGGTAATCAGTGCCATCAAAGATGGGGCACGCAGCGGAGAGCTTGATTATCCCTGCAGTCAACATAACTAAAACTCCAGGTGGTTAAACAGAATCACACAGAACTAGGGATCACCTTGCTCTGATACCAATTGAAAGTGCTAATTATCAACTAGAGGGGGGTGAATAGGCGGTTTTTATGAAAGTCTTCAAAACATGGGGTCTATGAAGACAAACGGTAGAAATGAACCTATTGATATGCAGCGAAAGGTAGACTACACTAGACAAGCCATAGTCAAGTATGAAATGAAGTGAAAGCACGAAGACTATCAGCAGCTAGGTAGTATGGATCAGGATGGAAGACAGCATGAAGAAAACAGTAAACAGTCCTCACACAGTGAAGACAATTAGATCAAGCAAGCAGGCAATGACTTCATGAAGACAAACTGTAATGTAAGGGGAAGTGAAGGATATAACCAGTTGCTTGGTGAAGACAAGGATTTGGTAGACCAGTTCCAGTTGCTGTGACAACTGTACATCTGGTTAGGGAGCCTGAGATTTAACTCAGAAGACCACGTCTTCACCTTATTCCCCTTGAGCTAATAACACTTAGTCCTCGCCCAATCACTCTGGTAAGTCTTCAGGGTAGACTTCCAAACCTTCACAGACTTTGTTCACTGGCAATCCACAATGGCTCTTGGATGCTCATAACACGACGCCTAACCGGCTGGAGGATTCACAGTCCTCAAGTGTAACAAGTCTTTAGGTCACGCAGACAGAAAGACTCCAGTGATGCCTAACACTCTTTGGCTCTGGGTGTTTTGGGCTTTGTCCTCGCAAGGATCTCTCTCTCAAATGCTTTGGAGGTGGGTTGCTCTCAAATGACAAAAGTCATGCACTAACTCTGAGTAGACACCAATTTATGCTGTGGGGGTGGGCTATTTATAGCCAGGAGGCAACCCGACCTGATTTGTCCAAAATGACCCTGGGTCACTAAGGAACCGACACGTGTCTAATGGTCGGATTTCAAACACACGCGGCAGCTTGACTTGGGCTACAAGTAAAGCTGACTCATCCAGCTCTGGATAATATTTGCTCTCATTGTCTTTGCTCGAAGACATAGGATTTGGTTGAGCATCACATCAGTCACTCTGACTTTGTTCACTTGGACCCCACTTAACAGTACGTGACTCAACAAAGAAGAAAAGGAAACTACGAAACAACTATGTCTTCGCACTCCATAGTCTTCACGTCAATGTCTTCTCATGTCATAATCTTCACTGTGAATATCTTCACAAACCACCATTGTCTTCAATGTCTTCACACATTTTTAGGGGTCATCTCTGGTAGGTAAACCGAATCAATAAGGGACTACTACATGTGTTATCTTGCAATTCTCACAAACACATTAGTCCCTCAACCAAGTTTGCCGTCAATACTCCAAAACCAACTAGGGGTGGCACTAGATGCACTTACAGTTTCTACCGCCGGTTCGTGAAGGATTTCAGCACTATTGTTGCACCCATGAATGAGTTACTGAAGAAAGACACTCCATTCCAATGGGGTGATGCCCAAGACAAGTCCTTCCAAGAACTGAAGATGAGATTGACATCAGCCCCATTGCTTTCACTTATTGGTTTTGGTAAGACATTTGAGATTGAATGTGATGCAAGTGGTGTTGGCATTGGAGGAGTTCTAATGCAACAAGGTAAACCCATTGCCTACTTTAGTGAGAAGCTTAATGGTCCAACTCTTAATTAGTCCGTCTATGATAAAGAATTATATGCACTTGTTCGATCTTTGGAAACATGGCAGCATTACTTATGGCCAAAGAGTTTGTAATACATTCTGACCATGAATCTTTAAAACATCTAAAGGGCCAACTCAAACTGAACCGTAGACATGCAAAATGGAGTGAGTTCATAGAGTCTTTTCCTTATATTGTCAAGTACAAGAAAGGGAAGGATAACGTTGTTGCCGACGCATTGTCCAGGCGTCACATTTTACTTTCCCAACTTGATGTTAAAATCCTTGGTTTAGAAAGCATCAAAGAATTGTATGCTAACGACTCACACTTTTCTGAACCATTTTCAAAGTGCAACAAGGGAAAGGGATGGGAGAAGTTTCACTTGCATGATGAATTTCTATTTCGAGCTAACAAATTGTGCATCCCAGCTTGATCTGTTCATTTGTTGCTCTTGCAGGAGGCTCACGCTGGTGGTCTCATGGGACATTTTGGAGCCAAGAAAACTGAAAGTGTGCTCATTGACCACTTCGTTTGGCCGTGAATGAGACGTGACGTGGAATGCTACGTGATGAGATGCGAGATTTGTCACAAAGCTAAGTCCCGCTTGAATCCTCATGGTTTATATACTCCTCTATCTATTCCAAATACTCCGTGGGAAGATATTTCTATGGATTTTGTTCTTGGTTTACCACGGACTAAGAGGGGGAGTGACTTGGTGTTTGTGGTAGTTGATCGTTTTAGCAAAATGGCACATTTTATCCCATGTCATAAGAGCGATGATGCTTCACACATTGCTGATCTGTTTTTCAGGGAAGTTGTGTGGCTACATGGAGTACCACGCACGATTGTGTCAGACCGTGACACCAAATTTCTGAGCTACTTTTGGAAGACCTTGTGGGGAAAACTTGGCACCAAGCTCCTATTTTCCACGACATGCCACCCACAAACTGATGGACAGACTGAAGTTGTCAACCGAACGTTGTCCATGATGCTACGAGCAGTCCTCAAGAAGAATTTGAAGATGTGGGAAGAGTGCCTACCTCATGTGGAATTCGCGTATAACAGGGCGGTACATTCGACCACTAAATTTTGCCCATTGAACTTGTTTATGGATTCAAACCTATTGCTCCCATCGATCTTTTGTCTTTGCAACTGCAGGAACGAACCAGCTTTGATGCAAGTAAGCATGCTAATTTCGTCAAGAAACTTCACGCCCAGGCAAAGGAGAACATTGAGAAAATGACTGAACAATATACGAAGCGGGTAAACAAGACCTGGAAGAAGCTGGTGTTCGAGCAAGGTGATTTGGTATGGGTACACCTTCGGAAGGACAGTTTTCCTGAGCAACGCAAGTGCAAGTTGCAGCCACGCAGTGATGGACCATTTGCGGTGCTCGAAAGGATCAACGACAATGCTTACAAGATCAATCTTCCAGAAGAATATGGTGTTAGCCCAACCTTCAATGTCTCGGATCTTTCCCCATACTTTGGGCCTTTAGAGTCTAGGACGACTCCTTCTCAAGAGGGGGAGGATGATGAGGACATCCCAACCATGGGCACCACACCACCAATCATCAACGGTCCAATCACAAGAAGCCGCGCAATGCAAATACATGATCAGGTGAACGCTAACTTAAGTATATCATTTGACCTTGAAAACATGGTTGTGCCTTCACCTCCTTTGTTGTTGGTTGTACTTAGGTGCGATATCAAAGAAGGCCAAACACATTTCAGTCCATGCAAAACAATGTTTTATGGCGAAGAAACAAAGTTAGGAATTCATGAAGAATGAGTTGCCAGCTGAAGAAACATTGTTTCGATTCTGACGAAACAATGTTTTGCACGAGTTTGGATATTCCAACTTGCGAAAGGTTCCCAGAACTCGAGTTTGCTGCTGAAGAAAACATTGTTCGACTCCAGTGAACAATGTTTGGTCGGGAACTGCCAACGACCTCCAACGAGAGTATTCCAGAAGCTACCTCATTAAGTCTCTAAGCCATTTAGTCAAAACAAAGTTGGTTCTCTTTCACACCTATCCAGGGGGGTTGTCCCGATTATAAATAGGCTAGCTCTTCCCTTCGTTGGGGAATTTTGCCATTTCTATCAAAGACCAAAGACATAGACTCCTCTTGAGATTGGAGAGCTCTTGTTATCCTTATTCTCGTGATTCCTTGAGAAATTGCTCCTAATTCGTGCTCCACAACTAGATCGTGTTGTGTGGATTAGAGTTCGTGGTTTCCCTTGCGGATTGCACCTATCCCGTGCTCCACAACTTGAGTGTGGTTGTGTGGGGTAGTATTGCGGGTTGTCAATCGGAGAATGTTCGGATTGCAAGCTTCGGTGAGCCTCCTCCTCATCGGGTCATAATCTCTTATTTCCATTTTCCGGCTGCTTGCAGCTAGTTATCCCCATCCATGTATCGATCCTACGCCGTGAAGATCGGACCTCCCCTTGTACTCCCTCTTCTTCGAAGATGGGGTCGCATCAATACCCCTCTTCTTTGGAGTGGGTTTAGGCGGTGGTTCAGGAAGAGTCCAATCATCATAATTTTTCAATATGTTATTCAATAATTCTTCAGCTTGTCCAACAGTTTGTTCCCTGAAAACACAACCAGCACAACTATCTAGGAAATCCCTAGAAGCATCGGTTATTCAATTATAGAAGATATCAAGTATTTCATTTTTCTTAAGAGGATGATCAGGCAAAGCATTAAGTAGCTGGAAAAGCCTCCCCCGAGCTTGTGGGAGACTCTCTTCTTTAATTTGAACAAAGTTAATGTAAAGCAGCTTGTTTCTTATGAGCAGGGAAATATTTTTCAGAAGTAATAATCATATCCTGGGGACTATGCACACAACCAGGAGCAAGAGTATTGTACCAAGCTTTAGCATCACCCTTTAATGAGAAAGGAAATAATTTGAGAATAAAGTAATAGCGAGTTTTCTCATCATGAGTAAAAAGGGTGGCTATGTCATTGAACTTAGTAAGATGTGCCAAAACAGTTTCAGTTTCATAACCATGGAAAGGATCAGATTCAACCAAAGTAATTAACTCTGGGTCGACAGAGAATTCATAATCCTTATCATCAATAAATATAGGTGAAGTAGCAAACTTAGGATCATATTTCATTCTAGCATTCAAAGATTTTTCTTTATACTTGCATAATAATTTCTCTAGATCATCTCTATCCCTACAAGCAAGAATATCTCTAGTTGTCTCCTCATTCATAACATAACGTTCTGGTACCTTAGGCAATTCATATCTAGGAAGGCTAGTTCTATCAGGTGTTTCAAGAGTTTCAGTTTCAAGCTCATCATCAGATTCAACAACATCATGTTGTATTACTCTAGCAATTTGTTCATCAAGAAATTCACCAAGTGAACATCATTATCAAGCAAGGTACTAGCATCATCATAAGCATTATCCATAGCAGAAGTAGCATCATCCATAACTTGCGACATATTGGAATTGACAGCATGTGGTGGTGTTGCAAGTTTACTCATAACAAAAGGTGAATCTAAAGCAGAACTGGATGGCAGTTCCTTACCTCCCCTCGTCTTTGAGGGATAAATCTTAGGCTTTGGATCCTTCAGATTCTTCATAGTGATAATATGATAATAATCCCAAGTGAATCAACAAATATAGCTATGCTCCCCGGCAACGGCGCCAGAAAAAGGTTTTGATAACCCACAAGTATAGGGGATTGCAACAGTTTTCGAGGGTAGAGTATTCAACCCAAATTTATAGATTCGACACAAGGGGAGCCAAAGAATATTTGAAGGTATTAGCAACTGAGTTGTCAATCCAACCACACCTAGAGATTAATTATCTGCGGCAAGTAATCAATAGCAAAGTAGTTTGATAGTTTTGATAATAGTGACAGCAACAACGGTAACAGTAACAATGATAGCAGTAATTTTGTAGCAAGTGTAATAGTGATGATAGCAGTAGTAACTTAGCAGAAACAATATAAGATAAATTCGTAGGCATTGGATCGGTGACTTGTTGGATGATATTCATCTTGAGACAGTTATAACCTAGGGCGATACGGCACTAGCTCCAGTTCGTCAATATAATGTAGGCATGTATTCCGTAAATAGTCATACGTGCTTATGGAAAGAACTTGCATGACATCTTTTGTCCTACCCTCCCGTGGCAGCGGGGTCCATATTGGAAACTAAGGGATATTAAGGCCTCCTTTTAATAGAGAACTGGAACAAAGCATTAACACATAGTGAATACATGAACTCCTCAAACTACGGTAATCGCCGGGAGTGGTCCCGACTATTGTCACTCCGGGGTTGCCGGATCATAACACGTAGTAGGTGACTATAACTTGCAAGATCGGATCTAAAACATGGATATAATTATGATAACATAAATGGTTCAGATTTGAGTTCATGGCACCCGGGCCGAAAGTGATAAGCATTAAGCATAGCAAAGTCATAGCAACATCAATCTAAGAACATAGTGGATACTAGGGATCAAGCCCTAACAAAACTAACTCGATTACATGATGAATCTCATCCAACTCCTCACCGACCAGCGAGCCTACAAAGGGATTGATTACTCACTTCCGGTGGGGAGCATCATGGAATTGGCGATGGAGAAGGGTTGGTGATGATGAAGAACGAAGATCCCCCTCTCCAGAGCCCCAAACGGACTCCAGATCTGGCCTCCCGATGAAGAACAAGAGGTGACGGCAGCTCTGTCTCATGGATCGCGATAATTCTTTCTCCCTGATTTTTTTCTGGAAAAATAGGAATTTATAGCATCGGTTTTAGGGTCAGTGGGGCCACCAGGTGGGGACAACCCACCTGGGCGCACCAGGAGAGGGGGCGCACCCTGGTGGGTTGTGCCCACCTAGGGGCCCCTCTTCGGTAGGTCTTGGCTCTAGAAATTCTTATATATTATATAAAAATTCCGCGCAAAGTTTCGTTCCATTCTGAGAACTTTTATTTCTGCACAAAAACAACACCATGGTAGTTCTGCTGAAAACAACGTCAGTCCGGGGTTAGTTTCATTCAAATCATGCAAATTAGAGTCCAAAACAAGTGGAAAAGCGTTAGGAAAAGTAGATACGTTGGAGACGTATCAAGTACTACAAAATCACTAGTGTATTTGATATTGCCACACAAGACTTCAACATCTCTAACAATCCCAAGCGGTCAAATAATATCTCTGTTTGCAAGCTTAATAGTAACATCAATATCTTCTAAATCAACAGGTGCAATGTCATTCATAACTTCTTGATATAAGGAAAATGGAATAGCACTCACACTAGCACCCATATCACATAAACCATGATAGCAATTATCTTCAATTTTAGCATAAACAACAGGCATACCAACTATCGGTTTATTTTTAGGGTTTTTATGATAGTGGCCTTGTTTCCTTAGTTGTGCTCAGTTGTCCCCATGCTCTAAACTTTTGTTCACTTTTCCCCACACTCTTGTCCGAAACTCTCACAAATGGTCAAACTGGACATTTGTCGTCGGGTCAATGGCTTGACCGTTAATTGTGGTCGGGTGGGGCTAGGGCCGGGTTCTCCTTTGACCGTTATATCCTGATGAGTGGGGCCATAAGGAGACACGCCAGAGCAGCTTGTCTGAAATAGATCAAGCCACTCCCGCGCCACCTCCTCCGCCGCCGCTGCCGTTGTGCCCTCCACCCTCAAACCCTATTCCGTCCATCGGAGACGTCGTGCCTCCGCCACATCAATCCCCCCAAACTGGGATTAAGAAGCGATGTCGGTGGTAGACGCCCTCCGGCCCATCGACCGTGGAGATGATTGGGTCGAATTGGAGGTGTATAATTTATGGATTCCATCTAGGTAAACATCGTTTCCCCTCGAATTTATGAGAAAACTCGTCAATTAGGTAGTATTTGACCAGTACTCGCTTGAATTGTACCAATTTGGGTTGCTTAATTTTCACCCTTTATTTTGATCAAATAGGATTGATCCTGCGCTTGCTTTTCGGCTGGTGGTTAGAACAGAAACTAGCGTGTTGCGTGGTACTAAACTGCAAATGATCTCTGGATTTTTCTGCCCAAAGGTGATAGAAACTAGCATTTCTTTCAAAGTTTTTCGCGATGCACTCCGTTTCGTGTATGATTGGAGCACTGTCGATGTTGTTGAACTGAAATATTTCAACCGTAGCAAACAAACATTTCTCCCACTAACTTGCTACGAGCATCTGGAATTGCTATTTTAGTTTGAATGTTGACAGACATTTCGGTAAAATCCGTATCGAGGTGCTTCAGCAATGCAAAGAATGAGAAAATGGGAAGAGTGTCCATGCATCATCTGTCTCTTATAATAGCGAGCGCCCTGGCACTCCTTGTAGGTCGAGACCAAGTAAAACTAGTGGTTCTGAAAGCCACAACATGTCCCTGTCGTTAGTGCTGCCGCGGAGCCTGACGAGGAAGTGCCTTGACTTGATGATGAGGATGAGATGATGTACCCCGAACTGGTAGATACAGTCAGTTAACAGGCAATGGAAGATGAATGTCCGGAGGAGCTCAGTAGTCGTGCTAGATTTTATGACATTGACGATGAAGAGAGGGGTGAGAACATTGGCGGCTTAGTTTCAGATGAATACGATGGTGACGACATGCCAACAATTGAGTGGAACAGGGAAGATCATCAGCTTACTCCAGGAAGCATATTCGAATCAGTGGTGGACTATCGTAATGCAATGACTACATATTGCATTCTCACTGGAAAAATATTATGTGATTGATAGGAGTGAGCCAACAAGGTTCACCGTTCGTTGCCCATATGATAGGTGTAGGTGGAGGCTGCATGCATCCCGTATGCGAAAGAGGAAATTGATTCAGGTATTACACCTCATTGTGGATTTCAGTTTGATCCATTATATTTTCAGATCATTGTGTAATGTTCCTTAATTGTAATTTATTTTGTTTCATATAAAACAAAACCCACACCATCACACTTGTCCACCTAGAGAGGGAGGGGAAAGACCAAAACAAAGCTAGCAAACACTAGGTGGGTGGCAGATGCAATCTTTGATTGGCTGAGAGAAACAACAACATTTGGTCCAACAACACTCCATGGGAAGCTTTTTGAGAAGTACAAAATTGATATACCTTACATGAGGATTTTTATGGTATGAGAATGGCTCTTGATAGGATAAATGGTCCACGGAATGAGAGTTTTCAGTTGCTTTACACTTATAAAGCTGAAGTTGAGATGGCTAGTTCAAGGAGTGTTGTAGAGACTGACAAGCATACAGTTTCATACAAAATCAGAGAGAAGTCATTTGAGAAGGAGGGCTTCTGTTTGTTTCAAGGCTTGCTGGCAGGGGTTTATGGACTGTTGCAGGCCCTATTTGGCTGTTGATGCAACTGCATTGAATGGAAGATGGAGAGGACAGCTAGTAGAAGCTTCTGCAGTTGATGGACACAACTGGCTATTCCCAGTTGCATTTGGTGTGTTGGAGGCAGAGTCCGAGGAAAGTTGGGTCTAGTTTTTGCAGCAGTTGCACAACGTTATAGCTAGGTGCACCCCCAGGTTTAGCTATACATACAGATGCTTGCAAGGGTTTAGAGACTGTAGTACGATTGTATTCCCTGGAGCAGAGCATAGGGAATGTATGCGACAGCCGGCACAGAATTTCAAAAAGAAATTCAGAGGTAAAGTTTATGATGAGAACATATGGCCAGCATCATACACATGCAGCTTGAGGAAGCATGTGCACCATTTGAGAGTGTTGTGCGCTCACAATCCCGAGGCGGAGTACTTGGAAGCACATCATGGAATGGTGTGGTCAAGAAGAAAATTCAATGAAATCTGCAAAGTAGACTATGTGAGCAGTAACCTTGCAGAGTGCTTCAATGCAAAGGTCAAGTCAGTGAAAGGGCTATTGTTGTGTCAAGCATTTGATAAGATAGGGCAGATGATCATGGTAAAGATGGCTCTTCGTAAAAGAATTGTAGAAACACAAAACGTTGGCCATGTTATGCTCCCATGTCTGATTAAGGCATTGCATGCCAAGGCAAGAGGACTGAAGATGAAATGCATTCAACCATCGACATACGAGGCTCACAAAACATATACTGACACTAAAAATAGGGAATGGAGGTATCCAGTGAACCTAGTAACTAGGGAATGCAGTTGTAGGCAATGGCAGATCCGTGGGAAGCCATGCATAATGCCCTACATCTCATGACTATTATCGGGGGTGAAGATGGTGAAGTTGATCAGTATTGCTCTGAATATTTCTCTGTTGCCAAATTTCAGGCTGTGTATGCTGACAATGTACCTGCACTCTTGGGAAAAGACCAATGGAATAGAGTAGATCCAGGGTTCGAACTATATGTTCCTATACTTACTAGACTATCAGGAAGACCAAGAAAGAACATATAAGAGAACATGAAGAGGGTCATGTAAAAAGACAGCGTAAGTGCAAAAAATGTGGAACCCTAGGGCACATTGCTAGGCTTTGTACCAATCCAGTGGATGCATCATTTGGAGAAGAGGAACAATGGGCAACAGCAAATGCAAAGCAGAATGCAGCAGCAGAGGAGAAGCACCGGCGTCTTGGTATGTGTGCATTAGAAGCACTGGCATCTTGGTATGTGTGCAACCTTCTCTTTTTTGTATGCATTTGTTCTCTTTTTTATCGATGGCTTATCCATAATCTTATTTTTGTCTGACCCAGCTCTAGGATAGGTGGAGATAAAGGAAAGAAAAGGCCTAGAGAGGAAGAAACTTCCGTTGAACCATCAAGTGATGCAGAATTTGAAGCCATGGCTTATGATGGTTTTGATGCTATACGAGAGGAGCAAGACATGGTTCATGTCATTCCTTTAAAGATTATGGAACCAACAGATGACCGTCAACTGGTCATCAAGTGCTCGGGAAACCAGGAGCAACTATCCCAAGTGAAGATCAAAAGGAAGAAGACAAAGCCGCAGAATATCCCATCTAGGTAAACCAGTAGGAAGACAGTTAAGCCATCTGTGAACACAAGGAGAAAGTCAAATATTTGAATTAGATCTTTGAACTACTGTGAAAACTTGTAAGGTGTAGTAATGCAAAATGGCATTTGTACTTTGATGTCAAATTTGTGGTAGAATTCAAATTTGAGGCAAATTTTGAATTTAAGGCAAATTTCTAATTTGAACCAACATTTAAAGTCCATTGCTCTATGTGTGATATTGCAATGTTTTCTGAACTATTACACATTTGCTCCAAAATGAGATCGTAAGCTCCAAATGAGCTCTGAAGCTCCAAATGCTCAAAATGAGCTCCGAAGCTCCAAATGCTAAAATGAGCTACGAAGCTAGGGTACCAACCCCATTTGTAATCAAGTTCTTTTACCTTGTCTAAATGAGCCAAATAATTTTTATTAAGACCTATTCAATATATATAATGTCCATCTAAAGTCTCACTATTTTTTGAATTAATTCCATTTCTTGATTTTTTTCATTAGTTATGCTTTTATAGAAACCATTAGAAAACACGTATGAAAATGAAAAAGTAAGTTCAGATCCATCTTAGTCACTCCATAATGAAGCATTTCTGATTTTTTTGATTTTTTAATTCAAAACCTTCAACCCCTCTCACTTGCGCCTTGAACTCTCTGCAACATTATTCGAGGTAGCTAAGTTTTGTGAAGGTTTTTTCATAAAACTAACGACATACTAAGTTTATATTTTTTTATCGACAGTATATCACTTGAAACGACTATGTGCGCCGGTTTTGTATTTTTTCTATTTTTTAATTAGTTATGCTCATTTGATTGTTGGTCAAACCCTACAAAACCCCGTTGACCGTCTCCAGACCCTCCAAACCCTAGCACCGAACTGCAGCCGTTCGATCATACCCTAGCGCCGAACTAGATCCGTCAGATATGGTTTTCTGGAAGGACTGGCGAGTTGATCTGTGAGAGGCTGGTCTCTGCGATGTGATTGGTCGCGTATTACTAGGCAATCTGCGAGAGGCTGACGACTAGGCCGTGTGTGGGGCCGGCGATCACAATGACATCTGGGGCACGTTTCAAACAGTGTCCTCCCCCTCCTCTACTCCCGCTCTTGTCCCCCTCCTTTGCTCCAGCTCATGTCCCCATCCTCTCCCCTGCCATTTTACTCATCGCCTCCCATCATCGCAGTGTCGTAGATCTCCTGTAGCCACTCAAGGATGGCATGGTTTCGTGGGGCGATGGCAGGAATCCTCCACCGATCCGAACTCCCTTGGCACCGACGTAAGTGTTGCATTCTCGTCAATCTACGGTTAGGGTTCATATCAATTTGGGCATTTTTGATTTCAGCACTGATTTCCATTTATTTACTAGGGAAACCCTATTTACTATGGATATTTGTATTGTTAGGGTCCAAATACAATGTACAATTCTGATTATAGCAGCTTATACGATGATGGAGATAAGCCTATCCATTGTAAATGCAATTATGTGCCCTCCAAATTTGTTGCTTTTGAAGGATGTTGGACTGGCAGGAGGTTCTTGGCCTATTCAGGGGACGTCTATGAACTTATTTACAGTCATCCAAATTAAGTTTTTGCTGTGTAATTTCCTAATAGATTCTGCTCTGTCATATATATTGTAGTTTGGAGACAAATGTGACTTTGTGCAATGGGTTTATCCTGTGTGGCCGAGTCCACTGATTAAATCCTTGTCGAAGCTATGGGAAATGTACACTGAAGTGAGAGATGGTAGAGTTCGTGATGCCTTCAACAATGTTGAAACAAGGTTTAAGTTCACAGATGAGATTGAGAAGCTTCACCGTGACCTGAGGAATGCCCAAGATGAGCTTAAGCAAATGGTTGAGGAAAATCAGGTGACACTAGCCCTGAAGGCCAAAGCTGAAGAAGCTCTGGCTGATGCAAGAGCGGAATTGGTGGAGAAGAAGAAGCTTGATGCATCAACTACCAGCATGCATAGGTTTTTGTTGGTGAGATATGGCCTAATGAGATTAATTCAATAATAGTGAGAGTTCAATAAATAGTTTGGTTCAATAATAGTGAGATTAATTCAATAAATAGTGAGAATTCAAAAAAAATGGTAACTATGAGAATTCAATAAATAGTTTGGCTCAATATATTTGGCCCAATAATAGTGAGATATGGCTCAATGAGTATACTATATAGCCATATTTAAGCCCCACAAATCCAGCATTGCGAGCGGCTCTTCTTTTCTAGCTTTGTTTTGATGATATATACGGCCGGAATCAAATCCAAACTTTGTTTCACACCATCTCATTTTTTTTATAGATTAGCCGATCCAGGAGGAGGCATGCATGGCTGTGGGGTCTCGTGGCTGGCACACCCCCACCAGTATTTATTCGTGAAAACAAAATTATTAGCAGCGCCAAAACTTGGGACAAATTAATATAACTACACACAACATTAATATAAGCCCTTAATATAACACCCATAACATATAGGACATATATAGATATGTAACACGCGACATATATAACATGTACACAACATTAATATAATTAAGGGTAGCTAGATTAAAGTTCATGCGGTACACACGATCGAACAAAGCACAATATATATAAGGGGGATAATAAAGCCCCTAGCTAGCTAGCTAAAACTATATAGCTCGCTAGGGCAACTAGGGAAACAGAACATGAAATCCGCGTCTTCACCAGCTGCTTCATCGTCGTCTTCACCATCGTCTTCCACCTGGGCCTTCAACGTTGGCATCTTCACTCCGTGTGCTCCTCCTCGCCTAGATAATAGGGGAGAGTGTGCATGCGGTCTTCTGCAGGGAAGATGCTCTCGAAGTCGGTGAAGATATTCTAGGTTGAATACAATGAACTCGCAGCCACACCAAAACACCTTCCCGAGGAGGTAGTAGGCATCGAAGCAATCAATGAAGTGGGTGACAAGCGCAGTCGGCGGCGAGCTGGCATTGGGGCACATCTCCTCAAGGCGGAACATGATAGGCGAGCCCGCAGGAAGGTGGGCAAAGCCAGCACGGAGGAACCGCTCGGCCAACTCCCTAGCACCCGCCACCTCGAGATCACCTACATGCGAAGTATGGTCTCCACAACGACGCCAGTGGGGTAATGCCGCTCCGGCACGGTTGGTAGCAGGAGGAAAGTGGGCCCGTAGTACTGCATCTTTGATTGGATCTTGCTCTGGCTAATTTGGTGAAGAGAAGAGAAGGGCAGCGTAGATGGAAGAGTGTGTTAGAAGAGGTACACGCGGTAGGGTGGTTTAAATAGCCGTGTTGCTACACTAAAATGAGGCGCGTTGATATGTATGCATGCATGCCCTTACCCTTGACCTGCATGTAATGCATGTGCGTGGGGGCGCGTCGTCGGTAATGCCCTTGCTTTAGGGTTTCACACTGAAAAAGAGGCCACGCATTGAAGCGAGGCACTTCGACCAGTATGTGCGGGCATGGTCAGCGAGCTGCTCCCCTGAGTTAATGCAACGGAGCTAAGTCGAGTGACCAGCAGCTGTGTGCGGCGGCGGCGTGGCCAGCAGCTATCTTCGGTGGCGCTGTGGCCAGTAGTTCTCTGCGGCGGCGCCAGCGGCACTGAATCCTGGCGGCACGCATGCATGCAGGTCAAGGTCAAAGATGCGCCCATTCATAGCGGACTGAATCATCGAACCACGGCCAATCTATCCTACAGGGGCCGACTCCAACAACGACCGAGAAAAAAAGTCTAATGTGGCCCCACTTGTCAGCAGTTAATGGTCAAACATTGACCCGACGGCAACGTCCAGTTTGAGAATTTGTGAGGGTTTCAGACAAGGGAGTGGGAAAAAGTGAGCAAAAGTTTAGAGCATGGGCAAAGCTGAGCACAACTAAGGAACCAGGGGCACAAAAATAGAAGAGCATTATTTTTAACTAACATATCTTGTTCGTTTCTAGCTGGTTTAGCAATTCTAGCAGCCTCAGAACAGAAATAAATAACATGTCCATCAATATTGTCGACCAAGAGATCTTTAAGCATTGCAATATTAGGTTCCATCTTAATTTGTTGAGAGGGTTTTGGTGTTCTAATATTACTCTTATGAACCACAGTTATAGCTTTAGCATGTTCTTTAGTCCTATAGGAAAAGGAGGTTTCTCAATATAAGCAGTTGGCACAACTGGATCAACATTATAAACAATTATTTCATCTTTAGCTATAACAGGTTCCTCGTAATTTTCTTCAATAGGTGGATGAAATTTAAACCACTTCTCCTTAGGGAGATCAACATGACCAGCAAATGATTCACAAAAGGTAGCTACTATCTCAGAGTCAAATCCATATTTAGTACTAAACGTATGAGAAGCGTCGGTTTCCATAAAAGATTTAACACAGTCAAACTCAAGATTTATACCCGAATTTTTACCTTTGTCGACTTCCCAATCTTCGGAGTTGCGTTTAATTCTTTCTAGAAGATCCCATTTGAATTCAACAGTTCTCTTTATAAAGGAACCAGTAGAAGAAGTATCGAGCATGGATTGATCATTATGAGAAAGTCGAGCATAAAAAAATTGTATAATAATTTATCTTGAGATCTCATGGTTGGGGCATGTGTGCATCATAGATTTAAGCCTCTCCCAAGCTTGAGCATGCTTTCTCATTCATGAGGCCAAAAATTATATATATAATTCCGATCACGATGAACCAAATGCATAGGATAAAAGTTTTGATGAAATTCTAGCTTTAGCCGGTTCCAACCCCATGTTCCAATATCATCCAATAGCCTATACCATGTCAATGACTTTCCCCCCAAAGATAAAGGGAATACCTTCTTCTTAACTCCATCCTCGGATAAACCTGCAAGCTTAAACAATCCATAAATTTCATCTATCTATATCAGGTGCATATCAGGATGTACCGTTCCATCTCCTGCATAAGGATTAGCTAGCAGTTTCTCTAACATACCCGAAGGAATCTCATAATAAATATTTTCAGTAGGTTCAGTAGGTTCAGGGGAAACTCTTATTGCTTCCAGTAGAGGTGAAGATACCCTGAACAAACCCCTCCAAGGATTATCTTTCCATAGTGACAAGTGAAAATAAATTTCAGCACGTAATAAAAATGTTTCCTTGCCAAATTCCACTTACCAAAGGCTCTTCACTCCCCGGCAACGGTGCCAAAAAAGAGTCTTGATGACCCAAAAGTATAGGGGATAAAATGTAGTCCTTTTGATAAGTAAGAGTGTCGAACCCAACGAGGAGCAGAAGGAAATGACAAACGGTTTTCAGCAAGGTATTGTCTGCAAGTACTGAAAGTAGAGTAATGGTAATAGATAGTTTTGTAGTAGGATAATTCGTAACAAGTAACAAGTAGCAAGTGTAACAAAGGTGCAACAAGGTGGCCCAATCTTATTATAGCAAAGGACAAGCCGAAAAGTTCTCCTATATAAAGCAAAGTGATCTCAAGGACATATGGGAATTGTCATCTAGTCACGTTCATCATGTTTAGTTCATTCGCATTTGCTACTTTAATAATTTGATATCTGGGTGGACCGGTGCTAGGGTGTTGTTCTTACTTGAACAAACAACCCTCTTATGATTAACCCCTCTCATAAGCATCCGCAACTATGAAATAAGAATTAAGATAAATCTAACCATAGCATGAAACATATGGATCCAAATCAGCCCCTTACATAATAACGCATAACTAGGGTTTAAGCTTCTGTCACTCTTGCAACCCATCATCTACTTATTACTCCCTAATGACTTCCCTTTGGCCCCAGTATGGTGAAGTGTCATGTAGTCGACGTTCACATGGCATCACTAAAGGAAGAACAACATACATATCATCAAAATATTGAACGAATACAAACTTCACATGATTACTTATAACAAGAATTCTCCCATGTCATCAAGAACAAAAGTAAATACTCACAAACCATGTTCATGGTCAAGATCAGAGGTGTATTGGATATGCTTAAGGATATGAACATATAATCTTCCACCAAATACACCAACTAGTATCAACTACAAGATGTAATCAACACTACTAGCAACCCATAGGTACCAATCTGAGGTTTTGGGACAAACATTGAATACAAGAGATGAACTAGGGTTTGACATGATATGGTGTCGGTGAAGATGTTGATGAAGATTGGTCCTCCCACGATGAGAGGATCGCTGGTGATGTCGATGGCTTCGATTCCCCCTCCTGGAGGGAAGTTTCCCCGGCGGAATCGCTCCACCGAAGGACAAAAGTGCTCCTTGCCCAGGTTCCGCCTCGAGAAGGAGGCGCTTCTAAAGTCTTCTTCTTATTTATTTTTCTAGGGCAAATAGCCCCATATTGGAGAAGATGGGCACCGGAGGCCTACCAGGGGCCCCACAAGCTCATAGGTGCGCCCCCTGAGCTCGTCGCTCCCTGGTGGCCCCCTTTTGGTAATTATTCTGCTAATAATTTGTATATATTTCAAATAAATCTCCATAAATTTTTAGGTCATTTGGAGCTTTGGAGAATATCCATCTCTGTTATAGCCTTTTCAGGTCCAGAATTCCAGCTGCCGGCAATCTCCCTCTTCTTGTGAAACTTGCAAAATAAGAGAGAAAGGGCATTAGAATAGCATCATAAAGTGAAATAGTGACCCAGAACATAATAAATAACAGTAGAAAAACATGATGCAAAATGGACGTATTAGCATTTGCCTACATAGTTTGTCCTTTGTCTGAAAGAATAATTCCTAATGATATATTTCAAATTAGGTTGATGCCTGGATCCTATGGACAATATGTATAGTCACGTTGTCATTATCCGTTTTACATCAAAGAAGTTTTCACTACGTTTTGTTTTGATACCATTTTAACCCTATAGATTGTAGAGCAAAGCTAGATGATGGACATCTTCACTAATCAGCTGGTTTGCTTACCACATTTCTCTTGTTGGCAAATTCTATTCTGGATGAATTTTCAAGGGAACTTTTGTTTTTATCGAGGATTAGACAATACCGATAGACTAACAAGAATACAGTAAATTATTAGATCATCCATAGTTCAAAGCCTGCAGTAGAACCTGATGCGGTAACTTTCTTGGGGCTCACAAAATAATGATGATGATTACTTAGCTAAAATCCTAAAATCTGGAAATCTCTAGCCATTTGCTCTAGCTAGCAGCAAGAATAATGAACATAAAGCACTATGCCCGGTTGTGTCATGGATATGCTTAATCAAGTTCCATATGTATATAATTTCATTATGTTTGCCTTGTGAATTGATGTAGATGTGGTCATCGAAGTTTGATCCGGTCACGGATAGATTTGTCGAGCTGCATATTTAACCATGTATATTTAATCATTTCCAACAGATATTTAACCAGTGCTAATACAAATAAAAACTTGCGGCAACATTTCAACCAGATACTTCATCGATTTGTTTTCGACCAGAAGTGGGTTTGGATTAATATTTGATATATTGCTATTATTAGAAGCCTCGTATTTCAGAATTTTGGTTAAACTGTTCGTGTATTGTATAGCTGATATTGATATGTTACACATTATTTAAGGCCATTGATATATTGCAGCCATATATTTCTTATTTCTTGGTGAATTAGGATTTCAATCGATATCTCAGTCATAAGAGTTTGAGTGCGACTCCATCGTGATATGCACTTCCGTCCACTTTTTCTATTTTTTGGTGAATATAAATTCTTGATTTCAGTTTTTGTAAGGGTTATTTAAGTGGATATGATATATCGATAATTATGAAGAATGGGAATGGAATGGGCAAGAAAAATATATGAGAAGAATCGGGGAAAAATATATGTCTGGCTCTATTTGAAATGGAATAGAACTATATATAGTGTAGTCCAGACATACCATGCAATCAAATTGGTAGAATCCATGTTTCCTATTGTGATTTCAGTTACTTTCAAGTTTCAGTATTTTTCCAATGATTTTGATGTGTTTCTAATGTGCATATGTCTGCAAAGCTTCAGTGTAAGTGCCTAATGGCCAGATCCAAGGTGGCATTCATTACATGACAACACTAGACTGGTGAGTTCATGGCGCAGTATTCTTCTTCTTCTGAAGCTTGTTTTAAGTTCGGTTTTTTATTAGCTGGTTATAAGAAACAGTTTATGCCACCTGATATATCAAAATGCACGCTGATTCATTCTTATTTGATAAATTTATAATCATTTGGTTGGAGATAATCCTATCAATAACCCCGGGCTACACCACCTGCATTGGAGAGAACTCTGATTCCATGTTTGTTGTTTGCTATTTGTCCATCCATTTGACCCTTTCTACATTTGATTAAACAGTTTCTTCCTGCAGATTAAGAAAATTGTTCACATCCAAGGATTGCGACTGCATCTCCTTGAAGAATTGTCAATTTCATGTGATATATTATCTTCGAAATGTTCTATATGTGTCGGTTTGGCATGTTGTTGGAAATTGAAATAAAGGGTCTTCATATTATACCATCAGTTCTACCTGATCTTGAAAACAACTTAGTCGAGACATGAATCAAAGATGATATATGTTGTTAGCATCTTGTTACGAAGTTAATTTATGGGATATGATAAGTAACTGATGTAAGGCATACAAATATGCATCTACTCTTGCATTTTTTATCCTTATATGAAAAAATAGTCCATGCGAACTTGACAGCATCAAATGGTTTGTATGCTAAATGCATTTTCTTTTCTATGTGATATGATGAATGGACATGCTAACTGGTAATTATGGGAACGTCGTGACATGTATGGCAGCAGGGAAGGATAAATTCAAAGCTTGTAGATTGTATGCCTGGATGAGAGTGCAGAGGATAGCTGACTCTACATTGTGTAAAATGTTTTGTATCCACAGTAGTAGAGAAGGATGAGTCCCTTGCCCATAATGCATGGATGAGCGAGTTAGGACGAAAACACATTGTACACGAAAATCAATCTCTGCACACGAGCTCATCTGCACCCGCACTGATGAAAAAAATCAAAACAAATAGAAAAATTCAAAAAAATCCAATTTTTTTGTGTGCTAGACAATTTGTTGCGTGAGACCCGCTTCAAATTTCAAGTCATTTGGATATATGAGCAGCTCGCAGCAAAAAAAACAAATTGGGGTCTGTAAAAATGTTTACTGTTCATGTACTATTTTGACCCGATTTGTCTTTTTTGCTGAGAGCTGCTCAGATGTCCAAATAACTTTAAATTTGGAGCGGGTCTCACGCATCAAATTTTCTACCATAGAAAAAATTGGAATTTATTGAATTTGTTTTGAATTTTTTATGATTTTTTTCTAACCGGGTGCAGATGAGTCTGGGCACCGAAACGCCCTGTTGTACATTTCTAGTTTGTTGTGTATCTGAGTCCTCGACTTTATATGACTGTTATATTGTCCTTTTGTTGGTAATTTTGTTGTTATCACACGTGGCTTATTTGCCTCTTTACATTTTTCTGTGATATATATAATCTTCACATTTAGTGCATGTGATATGGTAAACAAGTATTGTGGCCATTTTATGATATCGAAAAGCGGATTTTTTAGAGCTCATACATGTTGTGTTTGATCCTGATCTTGTATACGCCATATAAGTATCTCAAGTTAAATATGTTTTGTATAGTATGACCAAACGATAAATCTTTATATTTAGGCAAGTTTGTGAAGTATTACATCCCATCGAGATATAAACTCAAAGAGTGCATGGATCTACTCCAAAATCATTTCACATGCATGATTGTTGATATATGATATTTCACGTGCATGGAGATATAAACTGTTCATCGAGATATTTAGAAGAATGGGCTTTAGGAATATTAAATTTGTATTCTAGCGAGACGTGCATTGCATGTGCACACTTACTAGTAGGGGATAACAACCGCACGAGATTCAGCTGCTATTGTGCGCTAAGCGGAGTATAGGAATACTCATGAGATTAAGCCTGCTAAAGCCCACGAGAAGCTATATATTTTACATGTCTACCGACATGTGCATCAGCCCGTGAAGAAGATCGAGGGGCAACTTAGGCTAGTCCCATTTACCGTGCAGGTCGTTGGTTTTTTTCCTAGTTTTTTCTTCTTATTTTTGTTTCCTTTTTCCTTTTTTCTTACGCAAACATTATTTTTGAATACTTTAACATTTTCCGTATTTGCAAGCATTTTTCTAAATTGCAAACATCTTTTTGAATATGCTACTATTTTTGAAATCATGGATTTATTTTGAAATCGGGAAAAATTCACGAACAATTTTTCAATTTGAAAACAATTTTGAAATGTAGGAAAAAATTGAACTCGCGAACACTTTCTTCAATTCATGAACACATTTTGTATTGAGCAATATATTTTAAATTTGTGAACAATTTTTTAAATTGCGAACATTTTTTGGATTCACGAATATTTTTTGGAATCATAAACATTATTTACTAGAATTTATGAACATTGTTCAAATTTGTGAATATTTCTTGAAATTTGAGATTTTTTTTTCAAATCGATGAACAATATCTTAAATTCATGAACCTTTTATGAAATCCTGAACATTTTTTCAAATTTGTGGAGATTTCTTGAAATTCAGAACTTTTCAAATTCATGAACAATTTTTGAATTCAAAACAATTATTCAAATCCCGTATTTTAGGTTAGTGAACAATTCTTGAAGTTAAAAAACATAAAAGAAACAAAACGAAAAGAAAAAACTGAAGAATTGGTTCCGCAACATGCACATGGGCGCACCGAAAATGCACTCGGATGCAAGGGGTGCATGATTGGTGCCTATTTGAACGAAATCACTAGTTGAGGAGTACTCGTTGCAAAGATCGCTCAAACTCCTCAGGTTGCGACAAGTGGCGCACATGCAGCGCGCCACTTGTTGCAACCTGAGAGTTTCCCTTTTTTCATAGATCCGTTTATTCAAAACGTTATATCTCTCAAACCGTGCGTCCAAATCTCAAACCGCTTTCACCGTTGGATTTCTCATGTCGAGATTTTTAAAACTAGATCCCATGTTGATAGATTTTGACAACTTTTTTTCACGAGAAAACTGGCCGGAAAAAACTGAACGAAAAAACCGAATGGGGAGCACGGGTTTTTTCCCTTTGCGAAAGAGGCACGCCCGTGCCTCTCACGAAATCACAACTATGCCTCTCGCGGACGCAAAACCGTGACTCCCGCAGGAAAAAAAATGAAGAGAAAACCCTTTTTTTCGTTTCCAAGGAGGCACGGCCGTGACTCTCGCGAAAGCACACCCGTGCCTCTCGCGGAAGCAAAACCGTGACTCTCGCGAAAGGAAAAAAAAAAGAGAAAACGCATTTTTTTTCATTTCCGATAGGCACGGCCGTGTCTCTCGCAAAAGCACAACCGTGCCTCACGCGGAAGCAAAACCGTGACTCTCGCGAAAGGAAAAAAACAGAAAACGCGTATTTTTCGTTTCTGAGAGGTATTGCCGTGACTCTCGCGAAAGCACAACTGCCTCTCATGGAAGCAAAACCGTGACTCTCGCAAAAGGAAAAAACAGAAAACACGTTTTTTTCGTTTCCGAAAGGCACGGCCGTGACTCTCGCGAAAGCAAAACCGTGCCTCTCGTGAAAGGAAAACCGTGACTCTCGCGAAAGGAAAAAAAAACTTTTTCGCGCAATAAAAATTCAAAAAATAAATTTGGTTGAAATGTTAACAAAGACCGGTGGAAAACCAAAACCTCGAAAAAACCCAGAAAAAAAACCGTTTAAATAGCCGAAAACACGTGCGAAAAAAAAATTCCGGAGGGAGCGCCCAGAATGCGACAGGTGGCGAATGGCTAAGAACGCGCCAAGTGACACTAATTGTTGCGAGGCTTCCAAAAGAGCGCATGTTAATTAGTGGCTCCTCTATTTGGAGCACCCGCAAGTCCCAGTTTCTATTCCACTTTTTTTTTCTTGACCGCACACACGTCACACGTGAAAATGTGGCAGGGACGTTGTTTGTTTCTTGAAACAGATCCAACCGGTATTGTGGAGCTTCCAGGAGCTTCTGACCTATTTTTTTTCTTTTTCCTTCATTTGGTTTTCTCGATCACTTTTATTTGGTTTTTCTTTTCTGTTTAATTTCCATCTTATTTTTATTTCTTTTTATTTTTCTTTCTCTTTTTATTGTTTTCTTGTTCATTTTTCCTTTCTGTTTCAAAATTTATCAACTTATCCAATCCGTGAACTTTTTAAAAATATGTGATTTTTTTGTAAATTCATGCAGTTTTTTTTGAAAAATCGATGAACTTTTATCAAATTCAAGGATTTTTTTAAATAATGAACATTTTTTCAAATTCGTGAACCATTTTTCAAAATGGATGAACATTTTCATAATCTGTGAACTTTTTAAAAAAATTGATGAACATTTTTCCAAATCCATGAACTTTTTCTCAAAATCACAAACTTTTTCTAAATTTGTGATTTAAAAAATAAAACACACAATTTTTGTTTGAAGTCATGAATTTTCTTACAAAAATGATTTTGTTTCTTGAAAAGGCGACGGTAAATGATAGACCGATCAACGCGACCAACGAATCCGAAAATTCCGGCGCCCGCGAGCGAGTTGCTCGCATCCTTCTTGGGCTAGCCCATGATGATTGCGCGTGGGCGCTCGCTACGCTCCCTCGCACTTAAGGCGCTTGGGAGAAGCTCTGCCTGCTTGACGCTCGTTAGCGTCAGATAGAATTTATTTTTAGGGAGTTAAAGTCAAACATATATGTTCACGCAGGTTCGTGCGTAATGGGCCGCTAGCCCACTAGCGATAAGTGGCACACTTTTATTTATTTATTTATTATTTCTTTAGTTTTTAGTCGATTTTATTCCCAAAATATTGTTGCTTTAACCCTTTTTTTAGGATTTTAAATCGATAAGAACCTAATAAAAATATATTTAAAAATGTTCATCATGTACTAAAAAATATTTAGTATGTGTTTAGAAATAGTTTCGTGTGTATTCTAAAAGAAAATTCATGATGTATTACAAAAAGATCATCGTATATTATGAAAATGGTCAACATATATAAAGGAAATGTTCAATGTGTATTTAAAAAGTTTTCAACATATATTACAAAAATTCACTATATGAAAAAAGATGTTGATTGCATATTAAATAAATCTTCACTGTGTATATATAGGTGGTGGGAGGGGGCTTGGCCGACTTAAGGGAGGACTCCCCCACTTTGTGCGCCAACCAAGAAGGAAGAGTCCTCCCCCACCCCCGCGTGCGCGCCTATTGGGGGTGGCACTTCTATATGGCCCTTAGGACCCATTATCTCTCCACTACTAGGCCTTTTATTTTTCTTAAGCCTATTGACTATAAATTAATCTCAATGGTATCCCAAGTAATATTCGAGCACTTTATTATTTATATTAGGTACCTAGAAATATTTACCGTATATATATCAATCTCCAATATTACCCGAAACACTATTTCTTTTTTCCCTGAAACTATTCTGGTAATATTTTCTCATATTCCTCACTCCACTAGTACTCAACAGACCGTAATTCATTAAGCATGTGACCCTGTAGGTTCGGTGGAATATAGACAGGAACAAAACTTTCTTTCGTTCAATGATGAGCAGAACCGTGGGCATCCATGTTGACCACTATATCCATAAGAATGATATTCAAGTGAACATTTGGTTATCATATGTCATTCCTTTTGCTTCATGATACTTTACAAAACCCAAGGTGAGATATATCGGTATCCTCTTGAGTCACACTCAAGCTCACTATATATTTCTCCTCGTTGCCGGTTCTATTCTTTCTCGGTTTTTTGTTCTGAGATCCTTGTGAGCTAGTCACATGTGTCTGTTCAGACGATGATGGATGCCTTCACACCTAGAGGGGCCTAAGAATATCTTCCCATCGTCAGAGGAGAAAATCTCACTCTTGAGCTATCTTGCCCCTTGTCATACTTTCTGATGAAGTTGAAGTTGCCGTTATGATTACCCTGTTACGAATAATGTTAGACCAACAACAAAGTGCATCGGCTAGTACGAAGTGACTCGATTCTCTCATGGTCTAAGAAACTGAGCATACGTTAACTCTCCGTATTATAGACTATAGACTTGTGATGATGCCATCTCTAAGTATAACAAACAAGTTGGGTCAATCAGTATGATTGTTCTTCTAACATCATACTCTCAAAGTTGCCAGCATCCTTATTACACTTAACTTATGCCCATGATCAGGAAAACATAATCAACATGCATCGCTTGAACTAGTCCTGGAGGCGAGAGTAGGAATCAGGTTTTACTATTTATAGCTCTACAGGTGCTTATGGGTTTTCGTCTGAATCATATATTCAAAAATGATAACAATTATAGCATAGACTATAAATATCTAATTCTAAATAGGGAAATGAATAGTACAATTATTATTAATCTAGCGCATATTTCCAACAGACCCCTTCTCAATAGTGTAGATTTCCTATGACCAAAGAAATAAACATGTCGGAAATGTCATTTCCCGTCTTTTCCTTCCAGAGGGGTACATAACCGTCTTGTGCCAAGCATATATGCTTGTGTTGATCAAGCACACGGTTAGTCCACAACTTGTGTTGTCATCAACACCAAAACACTTCAGACGAAAAATGCCCTTTCATGTGGTGGAAAATCTATCACAATATAGAAAATAGAAAAGGCATACAAGTTCTTACCATGCAGTAGGTGGTGACCGGCAACCAGCGATGGCAAATAACTCCAATGATTGATAAAATGATTTCTAGGTTGACGTGTGCATGCACAGTGTAGAAATATGTGGAATTGGGTTGACTTTATATATATGGTAGCAAAAAGTGAGAGATAATAAATTTTGAGATGCAATACTGAATAAATACTCAATGATGGTGATGTGATGGCCCTAGACTACATCGTACCGGAGATACAACCCTAGAGTACTAACAGGATCATATCGTAGCACAACTAGCAGAGACAAAGGATATGATTGAGCTCTGGACAGCAAGATATCTATGATGAGCACAAAAAATGTAAAAATAATGATAAAAAATAAGCTCCAAATAGGACACAGCGAAGGTTCTTCCTGCAACTTTCCTATTTAAATTTTTTTTGGCCAAATTTGTGATATTTTTTCAAGAACATTATCGACTTAAGTCCAAAGCAAAAAAGAATCACTCAATTTGGAGTTCGGATGAGGAGTCAGAAAAACTGAAAACCGGCTTGAAAAACTGCGACAAAATGTGCTCGCCATCTTCAGAGGGGGAATTTCCTATTTAGTAGCCAATTTTGAGGTTCCAATTGTGAACGAGCTTGGCAACTATTCAAATGCACTCGTCGATAGCTTTAATTTGAGTACTTGTGCAGCTAAATCAGATTCCGTATAAGAGAGATATGCCTGTTTTACTGAACATTCCGTAAAACCGATTTCAACGAAAACTAGGGTACTAGTTTGAGTGTAGTTAGATGCAAATTTTTTCTGCTTTCTTTGTCTCTTTATTTTTCTAACTTTTCCTCAACTTTTTTTATCTCTGTTTTTTCAAACAAACCAGATGATATACAAATTGGTTGCAGCAAAGATGGAAATGGCCTTAAGTATGATGATGAAAATGGTTGATGGTGGGACGTGGTGGAAATTGATGGATGTCGTGGTCGACATCGGAGGGGACGATGGTGTAGTGGGGGCGTGACTAAAGTGAACAGAACTTGGAACTCTAAATGAGTAGATGCTAAGACCAGAACTCGACACGATGATGTAATCGATAATTTAACTATGCAATGTACTAAAAATAAATATGCAAAGGCTCAGACTGGCTCGGACAAAGGATGAACATATCTAACTTTTTGTTTTTTTTCTTGGGCAATAGGTAAGAAAATAAATCTAAATTAGGGATAACTGAAAATTCGTACTGAGCAACCTAAAAACCGATACCACTTGATAGGGCGAGGTTGTCCCAATATTTCGATGAGAGATAGCTACCAATTTGGTGGAGAATAACATTGATGAGCCGACTACAATGTGCAACCACATTGGGGCTTAGCAATCTCTAAACCAATCTCATGGAGTTTACTGGCAATGACAGAAACACGATGAGGTGACCACAAAGGTCTATTCCTGCAAGCAATTGAAGAACATTAAATAATATAATAAAAACAATCTAAATATTGCGAATACAAATGAAGTGTTGATAAAAGTGGATTTCCGAAAATGGTCTTGGTCTGGTCATTGGAGACAAACAGAGTACAAGAAATTGCAATGGCCAACTTTTAACAAAAAAAACACTACAAAGTTGGTCTACTTATATAGGACTAAGGACTGGCGGCCAAGAAAGTCGAAGGAGGTCCCAAGGCAGCCAAAACCTAACCATTGGTCCCATGGTCCTAAGTGGACATGACACAACACCTTTTGTCTCGGATTCTGCAGTAGCGTCGCATCGTTGTTTGCTTTATCTCCGCACTCGGGTGGAATTTATCCGACTGGGTTGGGAAGTCCACGAGATAATTTTCCAACGGAAAAAATTCACCTAATTCAGAGTCCGGATGCAAAAGTTGTAGGTTTTTCAGTTTAGACATGTCTGTGTAGTCGAAATTTGAGTTCAGAACATGAGGGACTTGGTATCTAACTTCTCTTGGGCCCAAAGTGACATGGGAGAACTTCTTGTACAACATCTAATCATGCTCTTTTGCTTGATCATCACACATGGTTTATACAAGTGTCCCATAATTCTGTAATTAGACATAAAATAAAATATGTGAAGTACTTTTGTCTTGAATAGCATAAATAAAGTTTTGTATAAGTTTTATTACAAATCACCTCACCATGGATATGTTTGCCTGTCAAATTAGGGCATCTCCAATGTTGTGCCACAAATCATAAACACTACCAATCGCAGGCGTGTCCTTGAACACGGATACGGTAGCCGACCATCCAACCACATGCTCAAAATGTCTGCCTCAGGTCCGGCCTCCTCCATTTGAAATTATGTTAATCAACAGAAGTCTGGCGAGCAAATAAAAGTGCATACATATGCAATCTTCACAACCAAAAAAACCAACGAATCTTCATAAGTTTTTACATGTGTGTGATCAAAAAAGTTTTAGTCCATGCAAAAACGTCAATTTTGCCCTCCTAGACCGGTTGCCCGTGACTCCTCCCTCGTCACTGTGCCGCTGACTCCTTCGTCCACTCGGCGTGCATGCACGACTGCTCGGTGTACAGCTCCGACTAGGAGTCATCCACTTACCTGTCCTAAAAGCCACCTCCGTCGTGGATAATGTCCAGCATATCCCCTCGTCACCATCCGACGTTGCAAAGTGTCGGGGCGAGTCCCGAAGCAGAAGGTCAAAAGGGAAGGGGTACTTATTTACCATTTCGGGAAAATAGCTAAATAAAATAGGGCTAGGGGTCTAATAGAATATCTGGATAAATCTAGTATAAAAGCAATGGGATGTTGATGCAATGCTTGTGATGCAAAAAATAACGAACAATTTATATTCCAGGATAATCCCAGGGCTGTTACACAGGAGCTCCTCAAGTCCCTATTGTCCCCTAGCAGCCCTCGTGTCCTCCGGATACCTCGGTTCGTGCACCACACATCTGTCATTGTCGCTTTAATGCTCAGGGCATCTCCAGCCGCACCCCCAAGAGGCCCCCAAGACGCCTTTTTTTCCGTCAGTGCAAAAAAAAACCCAGTCGCGCCCCCAGGACGCCGAATTCCGCCGGTTCGGCCCATTTTTGGCCCGGCGATCCCAGGCCGAACCCAGCACACTAGGGGCTCTTGGGGGCTCTGATGGAAAGAAAAGTGGCGCGTGGGCCACCACTGTCAAGCGAGAAATGCCTTTCCCCGCCCAGATTCGACCCCCGCATGGTAGTGTTGGAAATATGCCCTAGAGGCAATAATAAAATGGTTATTATTATATTTCCTTGTTCATGATAATTGTCTATTGTTCATGCTATAATTATGTTATCCGGAAATCGTAATACATGTGTGAATACATAGACCACAATATGTCCCTAGTGAGCCTCTAGTTGACTAGCTCGTTGATCAACAGATAGTCATGGTTTCCTGACTATGGACATTGGATGTCATTAATAACGGGATCACATCATTAGGAGAATGATGTGATGGACAAGACCCAATCCTAAGCATAGCACAAGATCGTGTAGTTCGTTTGCTAGAGCTTTTCCAAATGTCAAGTATCATTTCCTTAGACCATGAGATTGTGCAACTCCCGGATACGATAGGAGTGCTTTGGGTGTGCCAAACGTCACAACGTAACTGGGTGGCTATAAAGGTGCACTATGGGTATCTCCGAAAGTGTCTGTTGGGTTGGCACGAATCAAGACTGGGATTTGTCACTCCGTATGACGGAGAGGTATCTCTGGGCCCACTCGGTAATGCATCATCATAATGAGCTCAATGTGACCAAGTGTTTGGTCACGGGATCATGCATTACGGTACGAGTAAAGTGACTTGCCGGTAACGAGATTGAACAAGGTATTGGGATACCGACGATCGAATCTCGGGCAAGTAACGTACCGATTGACAAAGGGAATTGTATACGGGATTGATTGAATCCTCGACATCGTGGTTCATCCGATGAGATCATCGTGGAACATGTGGGAGCCAACATGGGTATCCAGATCCCGCTGTTGGTTATTGACCGGAGAGTCGTCTCGGTCATGTCTGCATGTCTCCTGAACCCGTAGGGTCTACACACTTAAGGTTCGGTGACGCTAGAGTTGTAGAGATATTAGTATGCGGTTAACCGAAAGTTGTTCGGAGTCCTGGATGAGATCCCGGACGTCACGAGGAGTTCCGGAATGGTCCGGAGGTAAAGATTTATATATGGGAAGTCCTATTTTGGCCACCGGAAAATGTTCAGGATTTTTCGGTATTGTACCGGGAAGGTTCTAGAAGGTTCCAGAGTGGGGCCCACCTGCATGGGGGGACCCACATGAACGTGGGTAGTGGGGGCAAGGCCCCACACCCCTGGTCAAGGTGCACCAAGATCCCACCTTAGAAGGAATAAGATCATATCCCGAAGGGATAAGATCAAGATCCCTAAAAAAGGGGGATAACAATCGGTGGGAAGGGAAATGATGGGATTTCTTTCCCCCACCTTTGCCAACGCCCCAATGGACTTGGAGGGCAAGATACCGGCCCCCTCCACCCCTATATATAGTGGGGAGGCGCATGGGAGCAGCACCCCAAGCCCTGGCGCCTCCCTCCCTCCCGTGACACCTCTTCCTCCCCGCTTGCGCTTGGCGAAGCCCTGCCGGGATCCCGCTACTTCCACCACCACGCCGTCGTGCTGCTGGATCTCCATCAACTTCTCCTCCCCCTTTGCTGGATCAAGAATGAGGAGACGTCCCCGCTCCATACGTGTGTTGAACGCGGAGGTGCCGTCCGTTCGGCGCTAGGATCATCGGTGATTTGGATCACGACGAGTACGACTCCATCAACCCCGTTCTCTTGAACGCTTCCGCGCGCGATCTATAAGGGTATGTAGATGCACTCCCCTCTCTCTCGTTGCTAGATGACTCCATAGATTGATCTTGGTGATACGTAGAAAATTTTAAATTTCTGCTACGATCCCCAACAGTGGCATCATGAGCTAGGTCTATGCGTAGTTTCTATGCACGAGTAGAACACAAACTTGTTGTGGGCGTAGATGTTGTCAATTTTCTTGCCACTACTATTCTTATCTTGTTTCGGCGGCATCATGGGATGAAGCGGCCCGGACCGACCTTACACGTACGCTTACGTGAGACAGGTTCCACCGACTGACATGCACTAGTTGCATAAGGTGGCTAGCGAGTGTCTGTCTCTCCCACTTTAGTCGAATCGGATTCAATGAAAAGGGTCCTTATGAAGGGTAAATAGAAGTTGGCATATCACGTTGTGGTTTTACGTAGGTAAGAAACGTTCTTGCTAGAAACCTATAGAAGCCACGTAAAAACATGCAACAACAATTAGAGGACGTCTAACTTGTTTTTGCAGCATATGCCTTGTGATGTGATATGGCCAAAAGGATGTGATGAATGAAATATATGTGATGTATGAGATTAATCATGTTCTTGTAATAGGAATCACGACTTGCATGTCGATGAGTATGACAACCGGTAGGAGCCATAGGAGTTGTCTTTATTTTTTGTATGACCTGTGTGTCATTGAATAACGCCATGTAAATTACTTTACTTTATTGCTAAACACGTTAGCCATAGAAGTAGAAGTAATCATTGGCGTGACAACTTCATGAAGACACGATGATGGAGATCATGATGATGGAGATCATGGTGTCATGCCGGTGACGAAGATGATCATGGCGCCCCGAAGATGGAGATCAAAGGAGCAATATGATACTGGCCATATCATGTCACTATTTGATTGCATGTGATGTTTATCATGTTTTACATCTTATTTGCTTAAAAAGACGGTAGCATAAATAAGATGATCCCTCACAATAATTTCAAGAAAGTGTTCCTCCTAACTGTGCACCGTTGCGAAGGTTCGTTATTTCGAAGCACCACGTGATGATCGGGTGTGATAGATTCTAACGTTCGAATACAATGGGTGTAAGCCAGATTTACACATGCAATACACTTAGACATGGCCTCGGAACACGGAAGACCGAAAGGTCGAGCATGAGTCATATAGAAGATACGATCAACATGAAGATGTTCACCGATGTTGACTAGTCCGTCTCACGTGATGATCGGACACGGCCTAGTTGACTCGGATCATGTTTCACTTAGATGACTAGAGGGATGTCTATCTGAGTGGGAGTTCATTGAATAATTTGATTAGATGAACTTAATTATCATGAACTTAGTCTAAAATCTTTACAATATGTCTTGTAGATCAAATGGCCCACGCTAATGTTGCCCTCAACTTCAACGCGTTCCTAGAGAAAACCAAGCTGAAAGATGATGGCAGCAACTATACGGACTGGGTCCGGAACCTGAGGATCATCCTCATAGCTGCCAAGAAAGATTATGTCCTAGAAGCACCGCTAGGTGACCACCCATCCCAGAGAACCAAGAAGTTATGAACGCTTGGCAGCAGCGTGCTGATGATTACTCCCTCGTTCAGTACGGCATGCTTTATAGCTTAGAACCGGGGCTCCAAAAGCGTTTTGAGCAACACGGAGCATATGAGATGTTCGAAGAGCTAAAAATGGTTTTCCAAGCTCATGCCCGGGTCGAGAGATATGAAGTCTCCGACAAGTTCTTTAGTTGTAAGATGGAGGAAAATAGTTCTGTCAGTGAGCACATACTCAAAATGTCTGGGTTACACAACCGCTTGACTCAGCTGGGAGTTAATCTCCCGGATGACGCGGTCATTGACAGAATCCTTCAGTCGCTTCCACCGAGCTACAAGAGCTTTGTGATGAACTTCAATATGCAGGGGATGGAAAAGACCATTCCTGAGGTATATTCAATGCTGAAATCAGCGGAGGTGGAGATCAAAAAGGAACATCAAGTGTTGATGGTGAATAAAACCACTAAGTTCAAGAAAGGCAAGGGTGAGAAGAACTTCAAGAAGGACGGCAAGGGAGTTGCCGCGCCTGGTAAGCCAGTTGCCGGGAAGAAGCCAAAGAATGGACCCAAGCCTGAGACTGAGTGATTTTATTGCAAGGGAAGTGGTCACTGGAAGCGGAACTGCCCCAAGTACTTAGCGGACAAGAAGGCCGGCAACACCAAAGGTATATAAGATATACATGTTATTGATGTGTACCTTACCAGCACTCGTAGTAGCTCCTGGGTATTTGATACCGGTGCGGTTGCTCATATTTGTAACTCAAAGCAGGAGCTGCGGAATAAACGGAGACTGGCAAAGGACGAGGTGACGATGCGCGTCGGGAATGGTTCCAAGGTCGATGTGATCGCCGTCGGCACGCTACCTCTACATTTACCTACGGGATTAGTTTTAAACCTCAATAATTGTTATTTAGTGCCAGCTTTGAGCATGAACATTGTATCAGGATCTCGTTTAATTCGAGATGGCTACTCATTTAAATCCGAGAATAATGGTTGTTCTATTTATATGAGAGATATGTTTTATGGTCATGCCCCGCTGGTTAATGGTTTATTCTTAATGAATCTCAAACGTAGTGTTACACATATTCATAGTGTGAGTACCAAAAGATGTAAGGTTGATAATGATAGTCCCACATACTTGTGGCACTGCCGTCTTGGTCACATTGGTGTCAAGCGCATGAAGAAGCTCCATGCTGATGGACTTTTAGAGTCTCTTGATTACGAATCATTTGACACGTGCGAACCATGCCTCATGGGTAAGATGACCAAGACTCCGTACTCCGGAACAATCGAGCGAGCAACCAACTTATTGGAAATCATACATACTGATGTGTGCGGTCCAATGAGTGTTGAGGCTCGCGGTGGCTATCGTTATGTTCTCACTCTCACTGATGACTTGAGTAGATATGGGTATGTCTACCTAATGAAACACAAGTCTGAGACCTTTGAAAAGTTCAAGGAATTTCAGAGTGAGGTTGAGAATCAACGTGACAGGAAAATAAAGTTCTTACGATCAGATCATGGAGGGGAATATTTGAGTCACGAATTTGGCACACACTTAAGGAAATGTGGAATAGTTTCACAACTTACACCGCCTGGAACACCTCGGCGAAATGGTGTGTCCGAACGTCGTAATCGCACTCTATTGGATATGGTGCGATCTATGATGTCTCTTACCGATCTACAGCTCTCATTTTGGGGCTATGCTTTAGAGACCGCCGCATTCACTTTAAATAGGGCTCCGTCGAAATCCGTTGAGACGACACCGTATGAATTATGGTTTGGGAAGAAACCTAAGCTTTCGTTTTTAAAAGTTTGGGGGTGCGATGCTTATGTCAAGAAACTTCGACCTGAAAAGCTCGAACCCAAGTCGGAAAAATGCGTCTTCATAGGATACCCTAAGGAAACCATTGGGTATACCTTCTACCTTAGATCCGAAGGCAAGATCTTTGTTGCCAAGAACGGGTCCTTTCTGGAGAAAGAGTTTCTCTCGAAAGAAGTAAGTGGGAGGAAAGTGGAACTTGATGAAGTACTACCTCTTGAACCGGAAAGTAGCGCAGCTCAGGAAGATGTTCCTGTGGTGCCTGCACTGACTAGAGAGGAAGCTAATGATGATGATCAAGGTACTTCGGATCAAGTTACTACTGAACTTCGTAGGTCCACGAGGACACGTTCCACACCAGAGCGGTATGGCAACCCTATCCTGGAAATCATGTTGTTAGACAACGGTGAACCTTCGAACTATGAAGAAGCAATGGCGGGCCCAGATTCCAACAAATGGCTTGAAGCCATGCAATCCGAGATAGGATCCATGTATGAAAACAAAGTGTGGACTTTGACAGACTTGCCCGATGATCGGCGAGCGATAGAAAACAAATGGATCTTTAAGAAGAAGACGGACGCGGATGGTAATGTTACCATCTATAAAGCTCGACTTGTCGCTAAGGGTTATCGACAAGTTCAAGGGGTTGACTACGATGAGACTTTCTCACCCGTAGCGAAGCTGAAGTCCGTCCGAATCATGTTAGCAATTGCCGCATACTATGATTATGAGATATGGCAAATGGACGTTAAAACGGCATTCCTTAACGGCTTTCTTAAGGAAGAATTGTATATGATGCAGCCGGAAGGTTTTGTCGATCCTAAGAATACTAACAAGGTATGCAAGCTCCAGCGCTCCATCTATGGGCTGGTGCAAGCATCTCGGAGTTGGAACATTCGATTTGATGAGATGATCAAAGCGTTTGGGTTTACACAGACTTATGGAGAAGCCTGTGTTTACAAGAAAGTGAGTGGGAGCTCTGTAGCATTTCTCATATTATATGTGGATGACATACTGTTGATGGGAAATAATATAGAATTCTTGGGAAGCATAAAGGCCTACTTGAACAAGTGTTTTTCAATGAAGGACCTTGGAGAAGCTGCTTATATATTAGGCATCAAGATCTATAGAGATAGATCAAGACGCCTCATTGGTCTTTCACAAAGTACGTACCTTGACAAGATATTGAAGAAGTTCAATATGGATCAGTCCAAGAAGGGGTTCTTGCCTGTATTGCAAGGTGTGCAATTGAGCACGGCTCAATGCCCGACCACGGCAGAAGATAGAGAAAAGATGAGTGTCGTCCCCTATGCCTCGGCCATAGGGTCTATTATGTATGCCATGCTGTGTACCAGACCTGATGTAAACCTTGCCGTAAGTTTGGTAGGAAGGTACCAAAGTAATCCCGGCATGGAACACTGGACAGCGGTCAAGAATATCCTGAAGTACCTGAAGAGGACTAAGGATATGTTTCTCGTTTATGGAGGTGACGAAGAGCTCGTCGTAAAGGGTTACGTCGATGCTAGTTTCGACACAGATCTGGATGACTCTAAGTCACAAACCGGATACGTGTATATTTTGAATGGTGGGGCAGTAAGCTGGTGCAGTTGCAAGTAAAGCGTTGTGGCGGGATCTACATGTGAAGCGGAATACATGGCGGCCTTAGAGGCAGCACAAGAAGCAATCTGGGTGAAGGAGTTCATTACCGACCTAGGAGTTATTCCCAATGCGTCGGGCCCGATGACTCTCTTCTGTGACAACACTGGAGCTATTGCCCTTGCCAAGGAGCCCAGGTTTCACAGGCAGACCAGGCATATCAAGCGTCACTTCAACTCCATTCGTGAAAATGTTCAAAATGGAGACATAGATATTTGTAAAGTATATACGGACCTGAATGTACCAGATCCGTTGACTAAACCTCTCCCTAGAGCAAAACATGATCAACACCAGAACTCTATGGGTGTTCGATTCATCACAATGTAACTAGATTATTGACTCTAGTGCAAGTGGGAGACTGTTGGAAATATGCCCTAGAGGCAATAATAAAATGGTTATTATTATATTTCCTTGTTCATGATAATTGTCTATTATTCATGTTATAATTGTGTTATCCGGAAATCGTAATACATGTGTGAATACATAGACCACAACATGTCCCTAGTGAGCCTCTAGTTGACTAGCTCGTTGATCAACAGATAGTCATGGTTTCCTGACTATGGACATTGGATGTCATTGATAACGGGATCACATCATTAGGAGAATGATTTGATGGACAAGACCCAATCCTAAGCATAGCACAAGATCGTGTAGTTCGTTTGCTAGAGCTTTTCCAAATGTCAAGTATCATTTCCTTAGACCATGAGATTGTGCAACTCCCGGATACCATAGGAGTGCTTTGGGTGTGCCAAACGTCACAACGTAACTAGGTGGCTATAAAGGTGCACTACGGGTATCTCCGAAAGTGTCTGTTGGGTTGGCATGAATCGAGACAGGGATTTGTCACTCCGTATGACGGAGTGGTTGAAGGAAATATGCCCTAGAGGCAATAATAAAGTATTATATATTTCCTTATATCATGATAAATGTTTATTATTCATGCTAGAATTGTATTAACCGGAAACATAATACATGTGTGAATACATAGACAAACAGAGTGTCACTAGTATGCCTCTACTTGACTAGCTCGTTAATCAAAGATGGTTATGTTTCCTAGCCATAGACATGAGTTGTCATTTGATTAACGGGATCACCTCATTAGGAGAATAACGTGATTGACTTGACCCATTCCGTTAGCTTAGCACTTGATCGTTTAGTATATTGCTATTGCTTTCTTCATGACTTATACATGTTCCTATGACTATGAGATTATGCAACTCCCGTTTATCGGAGGAACACTTTGTGTGCTACCAAACATCACAACGTAAATGGGTGATTATAAAGGTGCTCTACAGGTGTCTCCAAAGGTACTTGTTGGGTTGGCGTATTTCGAGATTAGGATTTGTCACTCCAATTGTCGGAGAGGTATCTCTGGGCCCACTCGGTAATGCACATCACTATAAGCCTTGCAAGCATTGTGACTAATGAGTTAGTTGCGGGATGATGTGTTACGGAACGAGTAAAGAGACTTGCCGGTAACGAGATTGAACTAGGTATCGAGATACCGACGATCAAATCTCGGGCAAGTAACATACCGGTGACAAAGGGAACAACGTATGTTGTTATGCGGTCTGACCGATAAAGATCTTCGTAGAATATGTGGGAGCCAATATGGGCATCCAGGTCCCGCTATTGGTTATTGACCGGAGACGTGTCTCGGTCATGTCTACATAGTTCTCGAACCCGTAGGGTCCGCACGCTTAACGTTACGATGACAGTTTTATTGAGTTTTGATGTACCGAAGGAGTTTGGAGTCCCGGATGAGATCGGCGACATGACGAGGAGTCTCGAAATGGTCGAGACGTAAAGATCGATATATTGGACGACTATATTCGGACTTCGGAAAGGTTCCGAGTGATTCGGGTATTTTTCGGAGTACCGGAGAGTTACGGGAATACGTATTGGGCCTTATTGGGCCATACGGGAAAGAAGGAAAAGGGCCTCAAGGGTGGCCGCACCCCTCCCCTTCGTCTGGTCCGAATTGGACTAGGGAAGGGGGGCGCCCCCTTCCTTCCTTCTCTTTTTCCCTTCCTCTTTTCCTATTCCATATGGGAGGTGGAATCCTACTAGGACTAGGGAGTCCTAGTAGGACTCCACACTTGGTGCGCCCCCTCCTAGGGCCGGCCTCCTCCTCCCTTGCTCATTTATATACGGGGGCAGGGGGGCACCTAAGAACACACTTGATATACGATATTTTAGCCGTGTGCGGTGCCCCCCTCCACCAGATTACACCTCGATAATACCGTCGCGGAGCTTAGGCGAAGCCCTGCGTCGGTGGAACATCATCATCGTCACCACGCCGTCGTGCTGACGAAACTCTCCCTCAACACTCGGCTGGATCGGAGTTCGAGGGACGTCATCGAGCTGAACGTGTGTAGAACTCGGAGGTGCCGTGCGTTCGGTACTTGATCGGTCGGATCGTGAAGACGTACGACTACATCAACCGCGTTGTGATAACGCTTCCGCTGTCGGTCTACGAGGGTACGTGGACAACACTCTCCCCTCTCGTTGGTATGCATCACCATGATCTTGCGTGTGCGTAGGAAATTTTTTGAAATTACTACGTTCCCAACAGTGGCATCCGAGCCTGGTTTTATGCGTTGATGCTATGCACGAGTAGAACACAAGTGAGTTGTGGGCGATATAAGTCATACTGCTTACCAGCATGTAATACTTTGGTTCAGCGGTATTGTGAGATGAAGCGGCCCGGACCGACATTACGCGTACGCTTACGCGAGACTGGTTTCACCGTTCGGAGCACTCGTTGCTTAAAGGTGACTGGCGGGTGTCTGTCTCTCTCACTTTAGTTGAACCGAGTGTGGCTACGCCGGTCCTTGCGAAGGTTAAAACAGCACCAACTTGACAAACTATCGTTGTGGTTTTGATGCGTAGGTAAGAACGGTTCTTGCTAAGCCCGTAGCAGCCACGTAAAATATGCAACAACAAAGTAGAGGACGTCTAACTTGTTTTTGCAGGGCATGTTGTGATGTGATATGGTCAAGACATGATGTGATATAATGTGTTGTATGAGATGATCATGTTTTGTAACCGAGTTATCGGCAACTGGCAAGAGCCATATGGTTGTCGCTTTATTGTATGAGATGCAATCGCCATGTAATAATTTTACTTTATCACTAAGCGGTAGCGATAGTCGTAAAAGCAATAAGTTGGCGAGACGACAACGATGCTACGATGGAGATCAAGGTGTCGCGCCGGTGACGATGGTGATCATGACGGTGCTTCGGAGATGGAGATCACGAGCACGGTGCTTCGGGGATGGAGATCACAAGCACAAGATGATGATGGCCATATCATATCACTTATATTGATTGCATGTGATGTTAATCCTTTATGCATCTTATCTTGCTTTGATTGACGGTAGCATTATAAGATGATCTCTCACTAAAATTTCAAGATAAAAGTGTTCTCCCTGAGTATGCACCGTTGCAAAAGTTCTTCGTGCTGAGACACCACGTGTTAATCGGGTGTGATAGGCTCTACGTTCAAATACAACGGGTGCAAAACAGTTGCACACGCGGAATACTCAGGTTAAACTTGACGAGCCTAGCATATACAGATATGGCCTCGGAACACGGAGACCGAAAGGTCGAGCGTGAATCATATAGTAGATATGATCAACATAGTGATGTTCACCATTGAAACTACTCCATCTCACGTGTTAATCGGACATGGTTTAGTTGCTTTGGATCACGTAATCACTTAGATGATTAGAGGGATGTCTATCTAAGTGGGAGTTCTTAAGTAATATGATTAATTGAACTTAAATTTATCATGAACTTAGTCCTGATAGTATTTTGCAAATTATGTTGTAGATCAATAGCTCGCGTTGTTGCTTCCCTGTGTTTATTTTTGATATGTTCCTAGAGAAAAATTATGTTGAAAAATATTAGTAGCAAAGATGCGGATTGGATCCGTGATCTGAGGATTATCCTCATTGCTGCATAGAAGAATTATGTCCTTAATGCACCGCTAGGTGACAGACCTATTGCAAGAGTGAGGCAGACGTTATGAACGTTTGGCTAGCTCAATATGATGACTACTTGATAGTTTAGTGCACCATGCTTAACGGCTTAGAATCGGGACTTCAAAGACGTTTTTAAACGTCATGGACCATATAAGATGTTCCAGGAGTTGAAGTTAATATTTCAAGCAAATACCCGAGTTGAGAGATATGAAGTCTCCAACAAGTTCTATAGCTAAAAGATGGAGGAGAATCGCTCAACTAGTGAGCATGTGCTCAGATTGTCTGGGTACTACAATCGCTTGAATCAAGTGGGAGTTTATCTTCCAGATAAAATAGTGATTGACAGAATTCTCTAGTCACCATCACCAAGTTAGTAGAACTTCGTGATGAACTATAGTATGCAAGGGATGACGAAAGTAATTCCCGAGCTCTTCGTGATGCTGAAATCGACGAAGGTAGAAATCAAGAAAAACATCAAGTGTTGATGGTTGACGAGACCACTAGTTTCAAGAAAAGGGCAAAGGGAAGAAGGGGAACTTCAAAAAGAACGGCAAGCAAGTTGCTACTCAAGTGAAGAAGCCCAAAGTCTGTACCTAAGCCTGAGACTAAGTGCTTCTACTGCAAAGGGACTGGTCACTGGAAGCGGAACTACCCCAACTATTTGGTGGATAAGAAGGATGGCAAAGTGAACAAAGGTATATTTGATATACAGATTATTGATGTGTACTTTACTAGTGTTTATAGCAACCCCTCGATAATTGATACTGGTTCAGTTGCTAAGAGTAGTAACTCGAAACGGGAGTTGCAGAATAAACAGAGACTAGTAAAAGTGAACAAAGGTATATTTGATATACAGATTATTGATGTGTACTTTACTAGTGTTTATAGCAACCCCTCGGTAATTGATACTGGTTCAGTTGCTAAAGAGTAGTAACTCGAAACGGGAGTTGCAGTATAAACAGAGACTAGTAAAAGGCGAGGTGACGATGTGTGTTGGAAGTAGTTCCAAGATTGATATGATCATCATCGCACACTCCCTGTACTTTCGGGATTAGTGTTGAAACTAAATAAGTGTTATTTGGTGCTTACGTTGAGCATGAATATGATTTGATCATGTTTATTGCAATACGGTTATTCATTTAAGTTAGAGAACAATTGTTGTTCTGTTTACATGAATAAAAAACCTTCTATGGTCATACACACCAACGAAAATGGTTTGTTGGATCTCGATCGTAGTGATACACATATTCATAATATTGAAGCCAAAAGATGCAAAGTTAATAATGATAGTGCAACTTATTTGTGGCACTGCCGTTTAGGTCATATTGGTGTAAAGCGCATGAAGAAACTCCATACTGATGGAATTTTGGAATCAATTGATTATGAATCACTTGATGCTTGCGAACCGTGCCTCATGGGCAAGATGACTAAAACGCCGTTCTCCGGAACTATGGAGAGAGCAACAGATTTGTTGGAAATCATACATACAGATGTATGTGGTCCGATGAGTATTGAGGCTCGTAGCAGGTATCATTATTTTCTGACCTTCACAGATGATTTGAGCAGATATGGGTATATCTACTTAATGAAACAGAAGTCTGAAACATTTGAAAAGTTCATATAATTTCAGAGTGAAGCGGAAAATCATCGTAACAAGAAAATAAAGTTTCTACGATCTGATCGTGGAGAAGAGTATTTGAGTTACGAGTTCGGCCTTCAGTTAAAACAATGTGAAATTGTTTCACTACTCACGCCACCTAGAACACCACAGTGTAATGGTGTGTCCAAACATCGTAACCGTACTTTATTAGATATGGTGCTATATATGATGTCCCTTACCGATCTACCACTATCGTTTTGGGGTTATGCATTAGAGACAGCTGCATTCACGTTAAATAGGGCACCATCAAAATCCGTTGAGACGACGCCTTATGAATTGTGGTTTGGCAAGAAACCAAAGTTGTCGTTTCTTGAAGTTTGGGATTGCGATGCTTATGTGAAATTTTTTCATTCTGATAAGCTCAAACCCAAATAGGAGAAATGTGTCTTCATAGGATACCCAAAGGAGACAGTTGGGTAGACCTTCTATCACAGATCCGAAGGCAAGACATTCGTTGCTTAGTATGGATCCTTTCTAGAGAAGGAGTTTCTCTCGAAAGAAGTGAGTGGGAGGAAAGTAGAACTTGATGAGGTAACTGTACCTGCTCCCTTATTGGAAAGTAGTTCATCACAGAAATCTGTTCCTGTGACTCCTACACCAATTAGTGAGGAAGTTAATGATGATGATCATGTAACTTCAGATCAAGTTACTACCAAACCTCGTAGGTAAACCAGAGTAAGATCCGCACCAGAGTGGTACGGTAATCCTGTTCTGGAGGTTATGTTACTAGACCATGACAAACCTACGAACTATGAAGAAGCGATGGTGAGCCCAAATTCCGCAAAATGGCTTGAAACCATGAAATCTGAGATGAGATCCATGTATGAGAACAAAGTATGGACTTTGGTTGACTTGCCCGATGATCGGCAAGCAATTGAGAATAAATGGATCGTCAAGAGGAAGACGGACGCTGATAGTAGTGTTACTATCTACAAAGCTAGAATTGTCGCAAAAGGTTTTCGACAAGTTCAAAGTGTTGACTACGATGAGAGTTTCTCACTCGTATCTATGCTTATGTCTGTCCGAATCATGTTAGCAATTGCCGCATTTTATGAAATATGGCAAATGGATAAACAAAAACTGCATTCCTTAATGGATTTATTAAAGAAGAGTTGTATATGATGCAACCAGGAGGTTTTGTCAATCCTAAAAGTGCTAACAAAATATGCAAGCTCCAGCGATCCATCTATGGACTGGTGCAAGCATCTCGGAGTTGGAATATACACTTTGATAAGTTGATCAAAGGATATAGTTTTATACAGACTTGCGGTGAAGCCTGTATTTACAAGAAAGTGAGTGGGAGCACTACAGCATTTCTGATAAGTATATGTGAATGACATATCGGAAATAATGTAGAATTATTCTGCAAAGCATAAAGGAGTGTTTGAAAGGAGTTTTTCAAAGAAAGACCTCGGTGAAGCTGCTTACATATTGAGCATCAAGATCTATAGGATAGATCAAGACGCTTGATAAGTTTTTTCAATGAGTACATACCTTAACAAGATTTTGAAGTAGTTCAAAATACAACAGTCAAAGAAAGAGTTCTTGCCTGTGTTACAAGGTATGAAATTGAGTAAGACTCAAAGCCCGACCACGGCAGAAGATAGAAAGAGAATGAAAATCATTCCCTATGCCTTGGCCATAGGTTCTATAAAGTATGTCATGCTGTGTACCAAATATATTGTATACCCTACACTGATTTTGGCAAGGGAGTACAATAGTGATCTAGGAGTAGATCACTGGACAGCGGTCAAAATTATCCTTAGTGGAATAAGGAAATGTTTCTCGATTATGGAAGTGACAAAAAGGTTCGTCGTAAAGGGTTACGTCGATGCAAGTTTTGACACTAAATCTAGATGACTCTAAGTCTCGGTCTAGATACATATTGAAAGTGGGAGCAATTAGCTAGAGTAGCTCCGTGCAGAGCATTGTAGACATAGAAATTTGCAAAAATACTTACGGATCTGAATGTGACAGACCCGTTGACTAAAATTATCTCACAATCAAAACATGATCACACCTTAGTACTCTTCGGGTGTTAATCACATAGCGATGTGAACTAGATTATTGACTCTAGTAAACCCTTTGAGTGTTGGTCACATAGAGATGTGAACTATGGGTCTTAATCACATGGTGATGTGAATTATTGATGTTAAATCACATGGCGATGTGAACTAGATTATTGACTCTAGTGCAAGTGGGAGACTGAAGGAAATATGCCCTAGAGGCAATAATAAAGTATTATATATTTCCTTATATCATGATAAATGTTTATTATTCATGCTAGAATTGTATTAACCGGAAACATAATACATGTGTGAATACATAGACAAACAGAGTGTCACTAGTATGCCTCTACTTGACTAGCTCATTAATCAAAGATGGTTATGTTTCCTAGCCATAGACATGAGTTGTCATTTGATTAACGGGATCACCTCATTAGGAGAATAACGTGATTGACTTGACCCATTCCGTTAGCTTAGCACTCGATCGTTTAGTATGTTGCTATTGCTTTCTTCATGACTTATACATGTTCCTATGACTATGAGATTATGCAACTCCCGTTTACCGGAGGAACACTTTGTGTGCTACCAAACGTCACAACGTAAATGGGTGATTATAAAGGTGCTCTACAGGTGTCTCCAAAGGTACTTGTTGGGTTGGCGTATTTCGAGATTAGGATTTGTCACTCCAATTGTCGGAGAGGTATCTCTGGGCCCACTCGGTAATGCACATCACTATAAGCCTTGCAAGCATTGTGACTAATGAGTTAGTTGCGGGATGATGTGTTACGGAACGAGTAAAGAGACTTGCCGGTAACGAGATTGAACTAGGTATCGAGATACCGACGATCAAATCTCGGGCAAGTAACATACCGGTGACAAAGGGAACATCGTATGTTGTTATGCGGTCTGACCGATAAAGATCTTCGTAGAATATGTGGGAGCCAATATGGGCATCCAGGTCCCGCTATTGGTTATTGACCGGAGACGTGTCTCGGTCATGTCTACATAGTTCTCGAACCCGTAGGGTCCGCACGCTTAACGTTACGATGACAGTTTTATTGAGTTTTGATGTACCGAAGGCGTTTGGAGTCCCGGATGAGATCGGCGACATGACGAGGAGTCTCGAAATGGCCGAGACGTAAAGATCGATATATTGGACGACTATATTCGGACTTCGGAAAGGTTCCGAGTGATTCGGGTATTTTTCGGAGTACCGGAGAGATACGGGAATACGTATTGGGCCTTATTGGGCCATACGGGAAAGAAGGAAAAGGGCCTCAAGGGTGGCCGCACCCCTCCCCTTGGTCTGGTCCGAATTGGACTAGGGAAGGGGGGCGCCCCCTTCCTTCCTTCTCTTTTTCCCTTCCTCTTTTCCTATTCCATATGGGAGGTGGAATCCTACTAGGACTAGGGAGTCCTAGTAGGACTCCACACTTGGTGCGCCCCCTCCTAGGGCCGGCCTCCTCCTCCCTTGCTCCTTTATATACGGGGGCAGGGGGGCACCTAAGAACACACTTGATATACGATATTTTAGCCGTGTGCGGTGCCCCCCTCCACCAGATTACACCTCGATAATACCGTCGCGGAGCTTAGGCGAAGCCCTGCGTCGGTGGAACATCATCATCGTCACCACGCCGTCGTGCTGACGAAACTCTCCCTCAACACTCGGCTGGATCGGAGTTCGAGGGACGTCATCGAGCTGAACGTGTGTAGAACTCGGAGGTGCCGTGCGTTCGGTACTTGATCGGTCGGATCGTGAAGACGTACGACCACATCAACCGCGTTGTGATAACGCTTCCGCTGTCGGTCTACGAGGGTACGTGGACAACACTCTCCCCTCTCGTTGCTATGCATCACCATGATCTTGCGTGTGCGTAGGAATTTTTTTGAAATTACTACGTTCCCCAACAGTGGTATCTCTGGGCCCACTCGGTAATGCATCATCATAATGAGCTCAATGTGACCAAGTGTTTGGTCACGGGATCATGCATTACGGTACGAGTAAAGTGACTTGCCGGTAACGAGATTGAACAAGGTATTGGGATACCGACGATCGAATCTCGGGCAAGTAACGTACCGATTGACAAAGGGAATTGTATACGGGATTGATTGAATCCTCGACATCGTGGTTCATCCGATGAGATCATCATGGAACATGTGGGAGCCAACATGGGTATCGAGATCCCGCTGTTGGTTATTGACCGGAGAGTCGTCTCGGTCATGTCTGCATGTCTCCCGAACCCGTAGGGTCTACACACTTAAGGTTCGGTGACGCTAGAGTTGTAGAGATATTAGTATGCGGTTAACCAAAAGTTGTTCAGAGTCCCGGATGAGATCCCGGACGTCACAAGGAGTTCCGGAATGGTCTGGAGGTAAAGATTTATATATGGGAAGTCCTATTTTGGCCATCGGAAAATGTTCGGGATTTTTCGGTATTGTACCAGGAAGGTTCTAGAAGGTTCCGGAGTGGGGCCCACCTGCATGGGGGGACCCACATGAACGTGGGTAGTGGGGGCAAGGCCCCACACCCCTGGTTAAGGCGCACCAAGATCCCACCTTAGAAGGAATAAGATCATATCCCGAAGGGATAAGATCAAGATCCCTAAAAAGGGGGATAACAATCGGTGGGGAAGGGAAATGATGGGATTTCTTTCCCCCACCTTTGCCAACGCCCAAATGGACTTGGAGGGCAAGATACCAGCCCCCTCCACCCCTATATATAGTGGGGAGGCGCATGGGAGCAGCACCCCAAGCCCTGGCGCCTCCCTCCCTCCCGTGACACCTCTTCCTCCCCGCTTGCGCTTGGCGAAGCCCTGCCGGGATCCCGCTACTTCCACCACCACGCCGTCGTGCTGCTGGATCTCCATCAACTTCTCCTCCCTCCTTGCTGGATCAAGAAGGAGGAGACGTCCCCGCTCCGTACGTGTGTTGAACGCGGAGGTGCCGTCCGTTCGGCGCTAGGATCATCGGTGATTTGGATCACGACGAGTACGACTCCATCAACCCCGTTCTCTTGAACGCTTCCGCGCGCGATCTTCAAGGGTATGTAGATGCACTCCCCTCTCTCTCATTGCTAGATGACTCCATAGATTGATCTTGGTGATACGTAGAAAATTTTAAATTTCTGCTACGATCCCCAACAGGTAGGACGCCACTTCCCCTTTCGCCGTCATGCTAATCCCGGCACCACCCACCTGCCTACAGCCGCTGCTCCGCCCCTAGAAAGGCCATTCCCCCACTAGAAAGAGAGGGTTTCACCGTGACAGCCTCCAACCCGCTCCTGGGCGAGCTTTCCAGGACTCCGACCACGCAAGCGGGGATACCAGTGGATGCCCACCCACCACGCCCGTGAGTTGTTCGGCGATTTGCCTGTTCGGCGATGGACTCCGATGATGAGGAGGCGTTCGCAGCTCTGATGGAGGAGGAAGCCGAGGCCGACACCAATGACGAAGAGCACCTCATGATCCTCGCCGCTCTAGCTGGCATGTTCGTGAACAATGCAAAGCCGCAACAAGGTGGCTCGGTGTCGGGCCACCACAAGAGCAAGCAGAGGCATCGAATGGAGGGCTATTGCTTGCTCTACGCCGACTACTTCACCGACGCTCAACTGCACGGCGAGAAAGTATTTCGGCGCTATTATCGGATGAGCCAGAAGCTCTTCCTGAATATTATGAATGTCATCCGGGATTTCGACAGCTATTTCATTTGCAAGAAGGATTGCACTCGCACAGTTGGATTCTCCTCACTCCAGAAGTGCACGACGGCTATGAGGATGCTTGCATACGGAGCTCCCAGTGATATGCAGGAAGACTATGGACGCATGGCCGAGTCCACCACCATTGAGTGTTTGTACAAGTTCTGCAGGGCGGTGGTGGAAGTGTTTGGACCACAATACTTGCGATCACCCAATGTTGAAGACACTGCTCGGATCCTAACACAGAATGCTGCAAGAGGATTTCTTGGGATGCTTGGAAGCATCGACTGCATGCATTGACATGGAAAAACTGTCCATTTGCTTGGCAAGGGATGTACAAAGGCGTCAAAGGAGCTTGTAGTGTGGTACTTGAGGTAGTAGCTACACAGGACCTCTGGATTTGTCACTCCTTCTTTGGTATGCCAGGAACTCACAATGACATCAACGTACTGCTGTGCTTGAATGTGTTTGCCAAGCTTGTTTAAGGTCATACTCCTCCGGTGAACTTCGAGGTCAATGGGCGCCACTACAATAAGGGATACTACCTAGCAGATGGCATCTATCCAAGATGGTCCACATTTGTGAAGACTATCTCAAATCTTGTGCCAGGAGGCAAGAACTCCTACTTTCCTAAGTGTCACGAGGCTTGCAGGAAGGATGTCGAGCGGGCATTTGGTGTGCTCCAATCTTGATTTGTTGTTGTCCGGTACCCCGCTCTGACCTGGTCGAAATCTTAGATGTGGGAGGTGATGAATTGATGTGTCATCTTGCACGACATGATCATTGAGAGCGAGCGGGAAGAGCCAGTGTTTGACACTGAACCATATTTCATGGAGGGTCCTCTTGCAACTATTAATCACCAGGTACTGGCAGCATGGGCTGCCTTCCTCAATATGCGTCAGGAGATCCGAGACCCACAGGTGCATCAAGAACTGCAGCACGATTTGGTGGAGGACCTATGGAGGCTCAAGGGCAATGCCAAAAGATGTGTTTTAATTTGTGTTCGAATTATGAGCTTGCTTCGTTGAACTATTTGATCTGTATTGATTTCTGTGATGAATTATGTGATAAAAATTAGTTTTCGTTGAATTTGTCCTGAACTGTGCCGAATTTGGGCTGAATTTGTTCCGAATTTGAGTTAGAACTCGGCGGTTGGGGGCAAACTTGAGGGGCGGCTGGGAACCAGAGCCCCCCCCCACCCCCACGCCGAAAATATCGCCAGTTAACCCCCAAGAAGCTCTATTTCAAGCCCTTGAGGGGCCGAACGGCTGGAGATGCTCTTATCGCCGCTCTGCCTCTCACGTACTCCTGGAGCCATCTACGCAAGTACTCTAATCCAGCCCCGCGCAGTCTTGAGCGCGCCCTCGTAGCCGCGGAACGTGCTGCTGGAGCTACATCGCTAGTGTGTCGACATGGTGTGTGTGTGTGCCGCCATGCGTGGTCGTGTGTGCGCATGCCGAAACACTGTGTGCCTGCCAGCAGAATAGGGGCAGGTTTGAGGACACTAAAAAATAGAGGTAAATGCAATCCGTTGGTTCGATTTAGGGGTTAGAAATGTAAGTAACCATAATTTTTTTAGGGTTAAACGACCCTTAATTGTAGGACCGCAAATATTTGGCGAATGTTTATTGGAAGGGGTTGACATTTGCGAACGTTTTTAGATGACAAGTTTAGTTGTATGTGGTTTTCAATTTCTTCAGAACTGCATGGCATTTTCTAAACATAAAAAAATGCGGCAAAAAGGAAGAATTTGCCATATCCTGCCAGGTAAGTTTACCAAAAAAATGTTCACTTGCCATCCCTTCTCGCTATCACGTTCGTCAGTTATCATTTCCGTAATTCTAATGACCTCATGGGTGAAGGTAATATGCCCTAGAGGCAATAATAAAGTTGTTATTTTATATTTCCTTATTCATAATAAAGGTTTATTATTCATGCTATAATTGTATTGATTGGAAACTAAAATACATGTGTGAATACATAAACAAATACCGTGTCCCTAGTAAGTCTCTACTAGACTAGCTCGTTGATCAAAGATGGTTAAGGTTTCCTAACCATAGACATCTGTTGTCATTTAATGACAGGATCACATCATTAGGAGAATGATTAGCAAAAAGGCCCGTGCGTTGCAACGGGAGAAAAAAAATACCACACTCTTAATTTACAAAAAATGATCTATAATTTAAGAATTTGTAGTTACGGCCCAAACAAAGATGGTCTTAACCTATAAGGCCTCGTTTGGATGCCGGGTAGGAAAAAACCTAGGCCATAAACCCCCTAGGGGAGATTCCCCTGTGCACATGCAACCCCTCCCACCACGTGGGAGATGTTCACATTGCCCAGGTGCCCAAATAGTAACATGGGAGGGAAGGAAATCCCTTGCATACTACAGACAAATATAATATAGCAGATCTTACATAAACATTCTATAGATAATTTTGAAAAACAACCAAATCATAGATAAAAATTCCACAAATAATTCTGAGAAACAATAAAAATCACATTCCACAAATAATTCTGAGAAACGACAAAAATCACAGGCACATAACAAAGGTTCATAATTCATGTCAACTAGAATTTTAAAAATATTACTACAACTTATCCATCACTTCATCAAGCTTAAGAAATCAGTCTGCATTTCACGACGATCGAGCATTGGCCTAAGCCGTTCTCGTGTGCGGAAATAAAAGCAATCATTACAAGAGTTATTGATACATCATCAAGTTTGTGCACTATAAAAAGTTCTGGATTATAAGTTGCCATGTCCAACGCAGGGATACTTTCGAACAAGATGGGCCGCAAAGCAACAATCACGTCCTACTCCAGTCTTTTCTCCACTCCTTCCTCGACATCATGTACCACAACTTGATGCTGGCTGAATGACAAAAAGAAATAAGTTAGCTAGCATCAGTTCAGAATCTCACAACACTATTTTGTAGTATAAGCAAACTAATGAAATAGTATCAACCAACATATGATTTGTGCACTGTGCATAAAAAAATCAAGACTACAAATATAGTTTAGGAACGCAATCACAAGGCTGTCCAGTAACCCAATTTGTTTACTTGAAAAAGTCTCCAGATGAACAGGGTAATATATTGCTGTGAGGTGAGTTATGAGGCAATAGGAGGTGAAACCAATGGGAGGAGGCCACCAAATTAAGTATCACTAACAAGCTTGTAAAGGTACACAAAAACTACCAAACAAAAGGCAGTAACATTTCTCCAAATGTGTGGCTCTTCTAGCCAGTTTTAAAAGAATGAAGTGTGTTTTGTCTTTGCTTATCTATCATCGATTAACAGAGAGAAACAAGCTTATACAAAGCTCCAGTCAATAATGCCACAAAGTAAATAAATATAAATGGATGTAGTGCAAAACAAGGTGAACTGGTTACACACCTTATGCTATCTACATCTCAGAAATCTCCTCCTTCACCCAATAAAGCCGAAGATTTGAGTCCTTGGTATTGATGAATAGTTCTCGATTCATTGGGCATTTGAAAAGCCGTAGTGCCTTTGCTTTTTCTGCAACTGATAGATCTTCCATTGGTTCTAGCGCAGCCACACAGTTTCCAATCGAGAACATGTCATCTTGCTTTGATTCCTTCAACTCGTCAACCAGTTTTGCAGATTGTTTCTTACGAAAATCCATGTAGTCCTCAAGTACAACAGCGATCTAGCTTTGCTTCCTCTTTTTCACAGGCAGTGCTCCCTTTTTGTTCAGAGTTGGTAGATGTTGTAGCTTCAGGTTCATCTCTTCTTGATGCCCCTTGCCCTTGTATATCAGATGAGGACATACCATCATCAACATTGGTAGAGGAGATATGGTTCAAATCATTGGTAGAGGAATCCATAGGAGAAATGGCATCGCTTGTGAGATCCACTTGCGGAATTGATACAAAGTTCAAGTCTCCTGAAGCAACACTTCCTGCTCCAAAAAAGAAGAAACATATCAGCATGTTCACTCAGAAACATCAGATTCATCTACAAATGCTAATACATATATTTACTGCCACCCATTCCATAAAGAAAGTATATATACACATAACTTGGTCCTTCATCGTACAACTGTTTAGAAAGAAAAGGAGCACTCAAGCAGGGTCGATGGAAACACATGAAAAAATACAAGTATCTCAACAATCTCCCAAATACTATATAATTAAAGCAAGAATGAAAAGGATTTAATATGCAGGGTCGATGGAAACACGTGATACAGGAAACACACCTTCATGTAGTGAAGCCAATGACTTGAAGAGCATGAATGGTTTTGAACGGAACTTCTTTATCCTTGCATGGTCCTATTGAATGCAGCAACATTGTATGGTTGAGATAAATAAAACAATGCCTTGAAGAGCATGAATGGCAGTGAACAAACAATATATCAAGAAAAGAGCTAACCTTGATAAGTTTATCCCATATTACAGGTTCAGCGATGATCATGCAAAGTGTATCATCCCATCCCGTGCCACTCTGTTTTCGAGAGTCTCTCACTACCTTATAATTTCCTTTTAAATCCTTATCCTTCTCTTGGATTTGTTGCTTGGTGAACTGAGCTAGTGGAAATTTCTGATTGAATGTATTTGTAATCTTAGTCCACCCTTCAGCAGTCCACCCATTTTGACCTCAATAGATGGGATTGTTGTGGTCAAGCATTATATCAACAAGACCTTTCTCATACTCATGGTCCCAAGATGCCCTAGGCGCTGCCATAGCTACATTATTGAACCAACAATGGGGTACTAGTTAAATTTCTCTCTACCACTACTTTACCTAAGAAAAGGTGAGAATTTTTTTACAAAATAAACTCATGTCCCACTAGTTGTTATAATCAGCCCACATTTGCATCGCGATCTGATCTCTAAGAGTGTATCCATTATTTGCCTCATTGTGATGATGTTGGTTGACATCATCTCCCTCTGGAACATCAACATATGTTTCTGGTGGAATTAATGGTGGTTGGTGATCCAACCATGCCTCATCACCACTTTGAGCTCTAATGATGTCATGGAATACAGCACATGCCGCCGGAATCTTGATTTGTGACTCTATAGGGTAGTGATTGCCCACTTTCAAGATAGGGAACCGTTTTTTTAGAACACCAATGCTCCTTTCGATGTGGTTCCGGAGAATTGCATGGGTATGGTTGAACAGCTCCCTATGGTCGGCATAGCCCGTATTAGATGAGCGTCGCCTCCTAAATTCACTCAGGTGATACCGAACTCCTCGATATGGTGCAAGAAAAGAAGGCGTGTTTGCATATCCACCATCTACGAGATAAAATTTTCCTTCCGGCACATGAAACCCCTTGCTAATAGCAGAACGAAGAACTCCTGCATCTGATGCGGATCCTTCCCACCCACATGAAATAAATGTGAAATTCAGATCAAAATCACATGCAACCATGACATTGTGTGAGAGGGTTCCTTTCCTATTCCTAAATGGGGTGGCCTTATCTTCAGCAATAGTGATGGGGATATGTGTTCCATCTATAGCACCAATGCAGTTCTGCACATTGAAAAAGAAACAACGAAGTTGGTAGGTTTAGAAATCTATGTGGAGAAGTTTTCAAAAATTCCATTAATATGGAGATGTGTGTGTAGTGGTTCACCTGGAAATAAGGCCAACAGCGATTGTTCAAAACAATCTTCGGATGGGGCTGGAGTGAACTTGGAATCTTTATAAATATTTGGGCTAGAGTTGGAATTAAGTCAAAAATCCTGTTTATCTTCCTATGAATTGTTTCTGCGCTGTGTTGGAAGTATTTTTGTAGATCTTGATTACTAGCATTGTGCGAAATCATGTACATGAACATTGCCAACTGCTCCTCGACAGCAACACGCGACATGCCCTTCAATAGATTCTCTCTTCTAAGGTAATCCACGATAGACTTAAAAATCTCAGGTTCCATCCGAAACTCAACCCTAGACCAACTCTCGTGGCCTTCTAATATTTCCTTAACCTTTGCAGCCCCGGATAAAGATGATGTGTGAACTGGATGCTTTTCCTCATAAAGGGAAGCATATAAAGCGGGAACCAAAAGGAAAAATAGTTCATCGTCTTCTTGTTCTTGCGAGATAATCTTAATAATTTTATTTCTCCTAGAATCCATCACTATTATACCCAATGAAAACAAAATTAATACAACAATAATAATTATAAATAAAGCAATAATAATACCATCTCTATTGAGCAATTAAATCATGACCCGGATCATTAAGAGCGTTCGGTTGAACTATGTACGAGTAGGTCTATATGGAACTTGCAATATATTGAAGGAAAAAAACATAAATTCAGTCGCCAAGATGCTCGCTAAACCAGCCAATCAGGTAGCAGAGCAAAAAATAGATGACACAACAAAAACTGGGTCTGGATCGCATCCGCATGCCAAAGGATTATAGTTTCACTCTTCCTGATTTCAAGTCGATTCAGCCAAGGATATTATTTTCCATTGCAGGGCAAAAACTAGATGACACAACCAAAAACTAGGTCTTGATCGCAGCACCACACCAAAGGATTTTAAGTTTCACTCTTCCTGATTTGAAGTCGATTCAGCCGAGGATATTATTTTCCACAAGCAAAAAACTAAGGTTCAGCTCCAACATGGGTCTGGGGTTTTATGGGTTTCAGACACAAATCACAGAACCAATAGCTAGGAGCCTAGGAAGCTCAGGAGTGAATACAAAGATAATACCATTTCTATTGTAACATCTACATACATAATTAAGAGCATCAGTTTTCTCATATACTAAAATAAGACCACTTTCAATACTAGGCAGAGAAAAACAACATCACAAGAGCAGTAGTTTTGCATAATTTAAGCTTCCTCAGTGACCATGTCAAAGGGATGACTGCGTCACATACCTTTCTTGCTCCGAGTGAAAACTTCTCAATGATCGACGTATCAAAAGGCACCAAGCAACTGAACACAAAGTCTTCGGATAAAGCCAACTTGTAATGTTAGAGCACCTGCATTTGAAACACGATAAAATAATGGATAGATACATATAGATAACTAAATAGAGTAGACCCACAAATCAACACCTACTAGAAAATAATGATCAGTCAGGAGGATCAATCAAATTTTGGCAGTAGGTAGCACAGGTTGAAATGAACGAACAAACAAAACTACAACAATTATGCGACTGGACTCAGTAGTAACACCTCAAACGATACAAGGTAGTAACACCCCAAATCGACAGAGCGACAAATCAACTGTAGTCGGTCAGTCAAAGAGATGTGAACTCTGGCCAGCTAGCCACAGCGACAAATCGATAAAACAAGTGTAGTCTACATCAACCAAAGAATGGCATCACATCATATCCATCAAGGAGCAGACGAACATTTTTGCCCGCAACAACAGCAACTAGAGACTAGGGACCAACAGGAGCAACAAAACCAGTATCCATCAGACTTGCATATATAGTCTACACAAGCAACCTTCACTCAACTAGTACACAATGGGTACCAAAAAAACAAACACGCTCAACTCAACTAGTTTTTCATCGCCAAAAAAACTGAACTAGTGTTTTATTGCCATCAACGATCTTAACCCAGCAAGCAACATCTTCTTCCACCCGAACAAGTTCAGCTACCCACGCCAAACCAAAATAGCAGCAGACCCATCCCACCTACAACCATAGTAACCACCGAGCTTTCTATGATATAGTTCATCTCATGTGTCATTCAACTACCATTTTGCATTAATCCTACCTCCTTGAACGAACCCACCTACAAACAAATTTGCCCTCTTCACAATATACTAGAACATTGTACAAACCTCAAACAGGAGAGGAGGTCCCTTGATCTGTATAGACGCTCGTCAGTGCGTGTAGCAGGAAAGGAATCACCATGGCAAAGAAAAATAGTGAGTGGAAGAGGAGGAGGAGGGGATAACCTTGATGAGAAAGAGGAGGATGATCTATGGCCTTCGTCTTCGTCGGAGATGAGTGATGCTTCGAGGGAGAGACGAGATCCGGGAAGAAGGGGATGACGAGCCCGGTCGTCGTCGCCCCCGCCGGAGGGACAGAGCGTGGAGGTACAGGCCGGAGCGTGGTGGTGCTTCGCTTCCAGTTGTCGGGCGGGGCTTTGGCTGGAGGAGGGCGGAGCGTGGTGGCGCGTCGTGATTGGATCTTGCCGCCGCCATCGCCTCTCATTCGCGAGACCAAGAGATCGAGGGTTTCCTCCCCGGCCACTCCAGGGGTGGAAAGTTCTCCCAGGGAAAAGACGTGGAAGGGGCCGGGGCTCCCTCGATATCGTGGGCCGCCAAATGGCCGGGTAGATCACCCAGGGCCAACTTGGCTCGTGGGTCCCAGCCCGGGGAACAAGCAGGGATCCCGGGGGGAAACTGTGAAACCAAATGAGGCCTAAAAGTGCAGTTTAAGATTCTACAGGTGTTCTATTTCAACCCGGCTTGCATGTAGATTTAATCCGTACAAAGAAACGGGCAAGTAATCATGCATTTATTTATGTCATGTCTGAAATGGGGTGTTGTTACGGGCGAGTAAAGAAAAATGACAAAAATAAACGATGACACATTAGCACACTACAGAGACAAGTGTGCATCAATGATAATTTTCAGTTTGAGAATCACCAACTTAGGATAACTCTTGAACACTTTCTTTCACATGCATATTTCTTAAATACATGAAGAGTTGTTAAAAAGATTGTTAAAAAATACATGATTTTTTAATCACAAAAAGAGATTTTTTTTGTCTGGAAAAGAACATTTTTGTATGGTCACCTACGGATGCGGGTACTTGCGCCCCTATTTAATCATTATTTCTTGCCATACATGTTATAGGTATTGGTCCCTGTTTCATCACTATTTATATCTTATCAAACTTCTCTTTTATTTTATATTTTTTCATGCATGCCACCTTTTTATGTTTTTCATGCATGTGCTCTCTTTTTTCTTCTTATATATAAGGAGAACAGCGCAACATCTCATCTTTATCGGATTTTCTCTGCATTTTCTCTTTTATTTCTTTTATAGCGGACATTCCATCTTTATTGGGTTATTCTTTTATTTCTTGTCATTTATGTCCTAATTTATAGGGTGTCTCTAGAATATTTATCTTCAATTTCATGTCCAATCCTGATTTTGCTGAGGTGTTCATCCCCAATCTGAATTAGTATCGGTATAAAAAAAGATGGATAATGCATTGTTGATTAACATTGCAGCCTAGATAATATTTTTAAAATTGTTAACAGGGAAAATAACATCATATTCAGATTCTACATATGTTTCTAATCAAATTCCATATATAACATGTTAAATTTGGAGTTATGGTTTAGAAGATATGAGTATTTTAAAAAACATTTGATATGTACTGCGGGTTTAATGTCACAAACATTAGGGGGTTTTCTATAAAATAGAAAAATTGACTAAGAATACCTACTTCTTTTATTAGTAGGTATAGATGTGATGGACAAGACCCATACGTTAGCTTAGCATATGATCGTTTAGTTTATTGTTACTGCTTTCTTGAATGTCAAATACATGTTCTTTCGACCATGAGATCATGCAACTCCAAGATACCGAAGGAATACCTTGTGTGCTATCAAACGTCACAACGTAATTGGGTCGAGATTGGGATTTGTCACTCTGAGTATCGGAAAGGTATCTCTTGGCCCTCTCGGTAATACACACCATAATAAGCTTGCAAGCAAATGACTAAGGAGTTAGTACAAGATGGTGTATTACAAAACAAGTAAAGAAACTTGCCGGTAACGAGATTGAACTAGGTATGAAGATACAGATGATGGAATCTAGGGCAAGTAACATACTGACAGACAAAGGGAATTGTGTATGTTGTCATAAGGTTCGACCAATAAAGGTCTTCGTAGAATATGTAGGAACAAATATGAGCATCCAGGTTCCGCTATTGGTTATTGACCAGAGAGGTGTCTCGGTCATGTCTACATAGTTCTTGAACCCGTAGGGTCCGCACGCTTAACGTTCGTTGACGATATAGTGTTATATGAGTTATATGATTTGGTGACCGAATGTTGTTTGGAGTCCCGGATGAGATCGCAGACATGATGAGGAGCTCCGGAATGATCCGAAGGTAAAGATTGATATATATAGGACGATACTATTTGGACACCGAAAGAGTTTCAAAGTGCACCGGGTAGTTATCGCATCACTGGAAGGGGTTCCGCATACCCCCGGGAGGTCTATGGGCCTAATGGGGAGGGTTGGCCCCTCCTGCCTTAAGTGGGTTGGCACGCCCTCTCCCTGATCGCCGGCCCTAGGGGAAGGAAAGGGGGAGGGTTGGCCCCTCTTGCCTCCCCCTGCCTTCCTCCCACGCTCAAACAAGTAAGGGGCGGCCAAGGGTAGGAGCCCAAGTGGGATTCGTCCCCACTTGGGGCGCCTCCTGGCTGCCTCCCCTCTCTCCCACCTATATATATGTGGGAGGGGGCGCCACACATAGCCCATGACAATCTCTTAGCCGTGTGCGGCGACACCCTCCACAGTTTCGTCCCTCGGTCATATTTTCGTAGTGCTTAGGCGAAGCCCTGCGGAGATAGCATCACCACCACCATCACCACGCCGTCGTGCTGCCGGAACTCATCAACTACTTCACCGTCTTGCTGGATCAAAAAGGTGAGGTCGTCACTGAGCTGAACGTGTGTTGAACGCGGAGGTGCCGTAGTTCGGTACTCGATCGGTTGGATCATGAAGAAGTTCGACTACATCAACCGCGTTACTAAACGCTTTCGCTTACGGTCTATGAGGTTACGTAGACACACTCTCGCCTCTCATTGCTATGCATCTCCATGGATAGATCTTGCGTGTGCATAGAATTTTTTTTGTTTTCCATGCAACGTTTCCCAAGAAAAAAATCTACGCACACGCAAGATCTATCCATGGCCTACAAAAATATGACCGAGGGTGTAAACAGTGGAGGGGGGCGCTACACATGGCAAAGCAATTGTTGTGGTTGTGTGCTACCTCTTGAGCTTGCGTTGGTTTTTCCCTTGAAGAGAAAAGGGTGATGCAGCAAAGGAGCGTAAGTATTTCCCTCAGTTTTGAGAACCAAGGTATCAATCCAGTAGGAGACTACATAGCAAGCTACCGATACCTGCACAAACAAACACCAACTTGCAACCAACGCGACAAAGGGGTTGTCATAGCCTGATTTTTGGCCCTTTCTTTTTCGTTTGATTTTCTGAGATTTTTGCTTGAGTTTTCTTTTTCCATGGCTATGTGGGATGGAAATTGAAGAAGATGACCTCTTCTTTCTTTCCAGAGTGGCTTCTCATCCTCTTATCCATCCCTAGACCTTGCCATTTCCATCTTGGACCAACCCCAGCAATCTTTTCCTTGGGAATATTCCTTTTTCTGTTAAAGGAATAACCCAATTTGCCCTAGGTTGTGAAGCAACCTATATTTCCGTCACTCCCAAAATTCCCAAATAATTCTCATAAATTTTTTGGGTCATATCTTCCCTAAATATGGCAAAACATTTCATCTGTCATGTTCCTCATCATGCTTAATTAATTTCTTCCCTATTCTGTCCTGAATGGCAGTTTGTGAAGCAAGTGCCATTTACCTTTGCCCAATTGACCCCAAACTTTTTGGACACCTTTTCATGTCCAAATAATTTCCTCATGCCAAAATTCAACTTAATTTGCCTAGTAAATATTCCTAAGCAATTTTTCAAAGTTCCTGTCTAAGGGAATTGTTTGTGAAGGAAGTACTATCTAGGTTAACCCAATTGAGTTGAAATTTTGCATGGTCCTTTATACCATCAAATCTAAGCCCTCCTTAGGATTTGAGCTCATGCAACGCATCCATGTGAGCTGAGCATCAATTCTTTGTTTCTGTCCAAATTGTCAGTTAGTGAAGCAAGTATATTTTATATTGCTCCATTATGGCTGAAAATTTTCCTGAGCCTCTCCTACCCATATAACCTATCTCCACCAAATTTGGGCACATTTTATTGAGCCATTTTTCCTCAAGAATTTTCCAAAATTCTGTCCAGAGGGATGCTTTGTGAAGCAAGTACTATTTTGGTGTATCCAAATGGTATGAAACTTTTACAGAGTCTTCATATGCCCAAATGACTCACATATACCAAATTTTAGCCAAATACACTCATTTATGTGAGTGCTACTTCCTCATTTCCAATTCTGGTCAGTAGGGCATTTCCTATAGCAAGTGCGAGATAACTTCATTATTTTGAGCTGAAACTTTGCAGAGAGAATCACCTTAGTGAGTGATAAACCCCTGCCAAAGCTCAGTCTAATCGTCCCGACCAATCTTCCTCAGAAAGTTACAAACACATTGTTGTTCCCTTGTTTTCTTGCTACCTGTGATCACACCAACGAACACTATGCTTGGTTTCTTCCTCCTCGGCATCTTGCTCTGCTTCCCTTGTCCCCTAGACATGATTTGGCCGATCGATGTGCCCCGCTTGCGCCAACTCACGCGGTGACCACCGCCCTGGCATGCCATGGATGCGAGCTGAGCTTCTTCTTGCTCGGGCCCCTCCTCTGCTCGGCGCCTCAGCGAGCACGGGCATGTCTAGCGTGTTCTCCGCGTTGTCGCCATCCTCCTAGAGCCATCTCCCCCTCCATTTGTTTCCCCGGTGAGTCGTCACCGTCGCCGCACAGTTCCGGCCTGTGACCACGTCGTCTTCCTCGGTCGTGTCCTCTTCCTCCTCATGTCCCCGAGCGCCGCTCGTCTCCGTGAGCCTCTGCCACTCGTCCTCTTCCCCCTCCTCGTCTTCCCAGGCCTCCCCGTGACCTCTGCGGCCGGCAGAGCCTCGGCCGGACGCGAACGGCGGCACCCGAGCTCGAACCGCCTCACCCCGCCTATATAAGCCAGCCCCGGCCTTCTCCGAGCACTCCATCGCCCTCCCCTCACTCCCAGGACCCCGCCCACTTCTTCCCCAAGTCGGAGAACCTCTCCTGCCCCTCCCATGGTTGGAGCCTCGCCGCCGACCTCTTCTTAAATTCGGCCGAACCAGAGCCCTACTCTTCCCCTAGCTACCACCAGTGAAACCTCCTATGCCCGGCGAGCCTCCCCAGCCCTTCTCCCACTCCTCCGGTGGCCTGTTGATGCACGCCCAAGATCGACCGAAGCCCTGTCCGCCGCAGCCGAAGCCCCGCTCGAGTCATTGATCTCCGGTGGACGTGTCCTGCACCAGCGGATGCGGCGGTCCATGCCGAGTCCACCAGTGCCCGGGGCGTCGCATGAGTCCACCCGTGTCGCCGGGGACCGTCGCCGGCGTGCGCGGCCGTCCTCTGCATCGCGGGAGAACGAGAGGAAGAAGAAGGAGCCGGGCCAGGCGGGCCCCACCTCCCGCGGACCCCACCCGTTAGCCACACAGCTGTTGACTCTGCCTCGCCACGTCCGTTAAGTGAAGACGCTTTTCCGAAAATACTTTTCTTTTAGAGAAGGCGTATTTCCATTTAACACTGGCTAGAAATGCGTTTTCTCTGCTCTGAAGGCATATTCCTCTAAATGCGCTTTCTGTTTTCAGCCCTAGGACCTGTTAGTGGAGAAGTCTTTACAGATTAGTCCCTGGACTTCCCCCTCTCGTATCTTCGCGACTGTAACTCCGATTAAGGTGAATCCAAAGCCTACCTCTTCGTCTCATCGAGCCCGATCTGTTCATACCATTTTCACTATGTGTTCACATTTTCAAAATGACCATATTACCCTTGCCCCTAATCAACCCCCTCCAAGAGAGAATCTTTCCGGCGAATCTTTCTGCGGCTTCACTGCACCTCTTCCCGGAGCCTCCTTCATCCCCAGGCAAACAATAACCACCATTTGCATGATAGCCATGCAGTAGCATTGGTTTTCAACTTGAATCTTAATAACTGTCTGTTTGTTTTGCTACTGCTATCGTTGTTTCGGTTATGCTATGGATCTGTGTTTACTTTCATGATATGTTTTTATGCACTTTGTTATCATGAACTACCTGCTAGTATTACTTTCATATTGTCATGCTTGGTAGTAGTACATGTTGGTGTTGGTCATGTTCTTCGGTGCATGACTATCGTCTGCTACCGAGTACCGTTGCTACGCATGTTTCCTTTGCATCTAGTTGTTTACATGCTTACCTGGTAGTATTCCTGATATGTTCTTGCTTAGTATTTATTGTTGATGCTAGTGGTCATGATATGCTTGTGATATTCATGCTAGTCAGTATGCCATGCTCATTCAGATATATGATTTAATATTGTTGATATGCTCGATGATTATGTTGCACCTCCATGCTTATGTTGATATCACGCTCATGCACTGTAGTTGCATCATGTTATTTTAATATGACTCAGCTTATTGCGTTCAAGTTTAACCGGACATAAATGAACTTGAACAACTGTTGGCTGAGTGATACGTCTACAACGTATCTATAATTTTTGATTGTTCCATGCTATTTTATTATCAATCGTGGATGTTTTATATTCACTTTATAATCATTTTTTTGGTACTAACCTATTGACATAGTGCCAAGTGCCAGTTGCTGTTTTTTCCATGTTTTTTACATCATAGGAAATCAATATCCGACGAAGTCCAAATGCCACGAAACTCCACGATGATTTTTTTATGGGACAGAAGGAACACATTAGGCCCTGGTTGCACCTGGGGGAGTCCCGAGGAGGGGACAACCCACCAGGGCGCGCCAGGAGGCCTAGGCGCGCCCTGGTGGGTTGTGCCCACCTCGGGTGCCCCCCGGACCGCCTCTTTGCTCTATAAATACCCCAAAAATACCTGAACCCTTGGGGAGTCGACGAAATATTCATCCAGCCTCCGTAGAGTCCAGAACCACCAGATCCAATCTCCATCTCGGATGGGGTTCACCACCTCCATTGGCGCCTCTCTGATGATGCGTGAGTAGTTCTTTGTAGACCTTCGGGTCCGTAGTTAGTAGCTAGATGGCTTTCTCTGTCTCGCTGAATTCTCAATACAATGGTCTCTTGGAGATCCATATGATGTAACTCTTTTTGCGGTGTGTTTGTTGGGATCTTATGAACTTCGAGTTTATGATCAGTTATATCTTTTTATATCCATGAAAGTTATTTGAGTTTCTTTGATCTCTTATATGCATGATCTCTTATAGCCTCGTATTTCTTCTCCGATATATGGGTTTTGTTTGGCCAACTTGATCTATTTATCTTGCAATGGGAAGAGGTGCCCGGTAGTGGGTTCGATCTTACGGTGCTTGATCCCAGTGACAGAAAGGGAAACAACACGTATGTATTGTTGCTACTAAGGATAAAAAGATGGGATCTATTCCTACACAATAGATAAATGGATCTTGTCTACATCATGTCGTCGTTCTTATTGCATTACTCCGTTTTTCCATGAACTTAATACACTAGATGCATGCTGGATAGCGGTCGATGTGTGGAGTAATAGTAGTAGATGCAGGCAGGAGTCGGTCTACTAATCTTGGACGTGATGCCTATGTAATGATCATTGCCTGGATATCGTCATAATTATTTGAAGTTGTATCAATTGCCCAACAGTAATTTGTTTACCCACCGTTTGCTATCTTTCTCGAGGGAAGCCACTAATGAAACCTACGGCCCCCGGGTCTTCTTCCTCATATATTTGCTTGCGATCTACTTTTCCTTTGCATTTTTATTCAGATCTATTAAACCAAAAATACAAAAATAATTTGCTGCACTTTATTTTATTTGCAACCTATCATTTCAATCTATTACCAATTTCTGGCTTCTTTACCCGAAAGGGATTGACAACCCCTTTAACACGTCGGGTTGCGAGGTGTTGTTATTTGTGTGCAGGTGCTGTTTACGTTGTGTTGCTTGGTTCTCCTACTGGTTCGATTACTTTGGTTTCTTCACTGAGATAAATACCTACCGTCATTGTGCTACATCATCCCTTCCTCTTTGGGGAAATACCAACGTAGTCCTAGCAGACAGGAGCTTTTCTGGCGCTATAGTCAGAGAGCAATCAAAAGGAATTTCGGGTGCCGTTGCCGGGGAGGATCTTCAACATAACCAGGTTCCTAATCACAAATCTCATCTCCTCGCAATTTACCTTATTTTCCATTTGCCTCTCGTTTTCCTCTCCCCCACTTCACAAAAATTTGCCATGTTATTCACCTCTCTTTTTCCGTTTGCCGTTTTCTTGACAGATCTATTCTCTGCTTGCCATTATGAGTGATTTCGGTATGGAACCAAGGATGATGGCCTAACTCCTAACATTGGACGTCTAGGCAATCTGGATGCTAAAACTTTTATCATGGGGCAAGGGAACATTATGGGAAAAGAACGTATCCAAGAATTTTTCAATTGTGTTGGAAATCTGAGTCTTGACGATGCTCCTATACTTAAAACTACTAGATCTTATGCGGATGCTATTTCAGCACTAGTTCTGAAACCTTAAAGTAAATTTATCTGCACTCATCCTACCTTGCAAAGATTGTTTTTTGAGCTTCCTGAAATAAAGAATCCTAGAGCCAAAAAGTTAGCCACTCTCGTTCTTATGAACGAGTTTGACTACATAATTCGGGAAGCTAGGGAAGTCTTTGACTTTTATGGTATGAATCGTGAAAAACCCGTGATAGATGAAGTTCTTTACAATATTTATTATGCACTAAGTCATTTTCTTGGGGATAATAAGATCTTTGATGATAATCTTAAAAGGAGGTCCCCATTCTAGAAATAATCCAACAAGTTTTTAATAATGTTAATCAACACTACTCTTGGATTGTTGCGGGAAATCAAAGGGGTTATGATGAAAACCAACTAAGGAATGCTAAAGTTTCCATGGATAATATGTTTTTTGTTGTGTTTACAAAATCCCATGATGAAAATACCTCTAAGAAAATTAAGAAGAAAGAGGACAAAACTTAGATCCTTGCTTTACGCCTAGCTAAGGGCGTAAAACTTTAGCGCTTATTGGGAGGCAACCCAATGAATAAATTTTATTTTTGCCTTTTGCTTTCTGTTATTGTGTGTTTACAAAATTATGCTACTGGTATGATTGTGTTTTTTATGTTTTAATTAGTGTTTGTGCCAAGTAAAGCCTTTAGGATCTTCTTGGGTGATAGTTGTTTGATCTTGCTGAAAAAGACAGAAACTTTGCACTCAGGAAAATAATTTTCATAAATCACAGAAAAGTGCTTTTGCCATGATTATTTTTGCAGAAGATTAATATACAAATTATCCTGGTCGTCCTAATCTGGTAGAATTTTTGGAGTTCCATAAGTATTCGCAAAAGTCAGATTACTACAGAATGTTCTGTTTTGACAGATTCTGTTTTCTTTGTGTTGTGTGCTTATTTTGATGGCTCTATGGTTTTCTTTGATGAGTTTTTGCCATAGCAAAGTTGGAATATAGTAGATATAATACAAAAACAAAATAAGAATTGGTTTGATATAGCAGTTATAGTAGTGATTTATTTTTCTTACACTAACGGATCTCACGAAGGTTTTGTTGAGTTTTGTGTGATTGAAGTTTTCAAGTTTTGGGTTATCTTATGATGGATGAAAGAAGGATAGAAGAGCCTAAGCTTGGGGATGCCCCGGCATCCCAAGCTATTATCCAAGAATGAGCAACCAACTAAGCTTGGGGATGCCCCCGAGTGGCATCCCCTCTTTCTTCTAACAACTATCGGTATTTTACTCGAAGCTATATTTTTATTCTTCACATGATATGTGTTTTGCTTGGAGCGTCTTGTATGATATGAGTCTTTGCTTGCTTTATTTTGTGTTTTAAGTCATCAATCCTTGCTGGACACACCTATTTGAGAGAGCCAAAGTTATGTCATGACTTGTTAGAATTGCTCTCTGTGCTTCACTTAAACCTTTTATGAGCTAGGACTTGCTCTAGTGCTTCACTTATATCTTTTTGAGCACGGTGTGCTTAGTATTTTTGAAGAAATGCTCTCTTGCTTCACTTAGATTTATTTGAGAGTTAGTAAAATTTTAAAGAAATTCTCTCTTGCTTCACTTAAATTATCTTGAGAGAAAGAAAAAGAATTATGTTCATGATCTTCACTTATATTTGTTTGAGCTTATGAAAAGCAACACATGAAAATTAGTCCCAAAGTGATAAATATCCAAGAAGGATAAACAAAAAGAAAAGAAAAATTTCATGAAGATCATTGGACAAAATAAACTTGATTCTTATTATAGTTTTGAGATATGATGATGTGATATGTGAGTTATGTTGATGAGTAATTGTGCTCTACTAAGAATATTGGTGTTAAGGTTTGTGATTCCCTATACAAGTACGAAAGTCAATAATCATGCAATGAAAATTATATCCTACTTGTGGTGCATTATTCGGTGTTAATTATGCTTAATGCTTGCTTATGAGATTATCCGTTTCTTGGTTGGTCGCTTCTCAATCTTTTTGCTAGCCTTAATTTTGCACTAAGTATGATCTCTACTTGTGCATCCAAAATCCTTTAAACCAGTTTTCCCACATGAGTCCACTATATCTACCTATATGCGGTATTCTTTTGCCGTTCTAAGCAAATTTGCATGTGCCATCTCTAATTTTCAAAATAAATTTCTCTTTTGTGTGTTTGTTTCGCCCGCAGAACGGTGACGGGTGGCTAATATTTTCCATACTAGATGTGTTATTCTCACGACGAGTGTTTATTCACTTGTCATTGCACGAGAGTAAGGCAAAGGTTTTAGGGATGCCCAGTCCCAAAATGCAAAAAGAATTTACTTTATGTTGTCTAATAATACCTTGGAAAGTGTTGGTATGGAGGGCACCCGTGGATACAGTTAGCCATGGAAAGTGAAAGTATGGTGGAAAAAGGAATAAACTTTATTTTCTATTTGGGAACCGCCTATGGCATATCTAGCATGGAAAGTTTTTGTAACTCTGAGTCGTTTTCGTTGGTGGGATGGATACACCTCCCAAAATGTTTTTATCTCTATTTTTTCGCTTTGAGCTCTGGCACCTCTACAAATCCCTACTTCCCTCCGTGAAGGGCCTTTCTTTTACTTTATGCAATTTTTATTTTTATTTTGAGTTTCCATCTTCTCTCATAAAAAGCACCAACTAGGAGGCAATATGATCGTACTTAAGTATTGGGTGTAGCTAATATTCGAGTGCGTTTCATGAATGGATCAATGTTTGAGCATGATGTGCTAGGGATAACTTATTTTAGCATTGATATTTTGAAAGACATGGTTGCTTGTTGATATGCTTGAGTATCTAAATTATTATGTCAAAACTAGACTATTGCTTTGAATCACATAAAAGTCCAAATGTCCATGTTATAAACAAAAGAATATGACATGACATGATAAACAGCACTCCACATCAATTTTTTTATCACTTACCTACTCGAGGACGAGCAGGAGTTAAGCTTGGGGATGCTGATACGTCTCCAACATATCTATAATTTTTGATTGTTCCATGCTGTTTTATTATCAATCTTGGATGTTTTATAATCATTTTATATCATTTTTTGGTACTAACCTATTGACATAGTGCCAAGTGCTAGTTGCTGTTTTTTTCATGTTTTTTACATCGCAGGAAATTAATATCAGACAAAGTATAAATGCCACAAAATTCCATGATGATTTTTTATGGGCCAGAAGGAACACATTGGGCCCTGGTTGCACCTGGGGGGAGTCCCGAGGAGGGGACAACCCACCAGGGCCCGCCAGGAGGCCCAGGCGCGCCCTGGTGGGTTGTGCCCACCTCGGGTGCCGCCCGGACCGCCTCTTTGCTCTATAAATACCCCAAAAATACCAGAACCCTAGGGAGTCGACGAAATATTCATCCAGCCGCCGCAGAGTCTAGAACCACCAGATCCAATCTAGACACCATCTCGGATGGGGTTCACCACCTCCATTGGTGCCTCTCCGATGATGCGTGAGTAGTTCTTTGTAGACCTTCGGGTCCGTAGTTAGTAGCTAGATGGCTTTTTCTCTCTCGCTGAATTCTCAATACAATGGTCTCTTGGAGATCCATATGATGTAACTCTTTTTGCGGTGTGTTTGTTGGGATCTGATGAACTTCAAGTTTATGATCAGTTATATCTTTTTATATCCATGATAGTTATTTGAGTTTCTTTGATCTCTTATATGCATGATCTCTTATAGCCTCGTATTTCTTCTCCGATATTTGGGTTTTGTTTGGCCAACTTGATCTATTTATCTTGCAATGGGAAGAGGTGCCCGGTAGTGGGTTCGATCTTACGGTGCTTGATCCCAGTGATAGAAAGGGAAACAACACGTATGTATCGTTGCTACTAAGGATAAAAAGATGGGATCTATATCTACGCAATAGATTAACGGATCTTGTCTACATCATGTCGTCGTTCTTATTGCATTACTCCGTTTTCCATGAACTTAATACACTAGATGCATGCTGGATAGTGGTTGATGTGTGGAGTAATAGTAGTAGATGCAGGCAGGAGTCGGTCTAGTAATCTTGGACGTGATGCCTATGTAATGATCATTGCCTGGATATGTTCATAATTATTTGAAGTTGTATCAATTGCCCAACAGTAATTTGTTTACCCACCGTTTGCTATCTTTCTCGAGGGAAGCCACTAGTGAAACCTACGGCCCCGGGTCTTCTCCCTCTTATATTTGCTTGCGATCTACTTTTCCTTTGCATTTTTATTCAGATCTGTTAAACCAAAAATACAAAAATACTTTTCTGCACTTTATTTTATTTGTGATCTATTACTTCAATCTATAACCAATTTCTGGCATCGTTACCCGAAAGGGATTGACAGCCCCTTTAACACGTCAGGTTGCGAGGTGTTGTTATTTCTGTGCAGGTGTTGTTTATGTTGTGTTGCTTGGTTCTTCTACTGGTTCGATAACCTTGGTTTCTTCACTAAGGTAAATACCTACCGTCGTTGTGCTGCATCATCCCTTCCTCTTTGGGGAAATACTGACGTAGTCCTAGCAGACAGGAGCTTTTCTGGCGCTATAGTCAGAGAGCAATCACTGAGTCATGGTGCCAGCATATCGAGCAGACCAGTGCAACCACATTTGCCTTTTATGGGGATGTCCTAACTGGGTCTATTGTCATGCCTCTCGCCGGTGCCTCCAACGAGGGAAGGTTATGCACGGGCGCTACCTTGGCCGGGTAGGACGGCATAAGCCTTGTGTGCCCGTTGTTGTATTGTACCCGGGTTGTCCCCGTTTGGGACCGTTTATTGTTTTGCCACGATGGTGGCCATTGATGCCTTTGGTAGGCATGGGGCAACTCATGACTGAGCCCAAAGGGGAGTTGGTCGGAGTGGCCGGGAGAGTGTCATGGCAGTAGATCGGTTTTGTCGGAACGCCGTTGGTCCACCCGAATGGGAGTGTGAGGCCATGGGTTCCGTGGTGTGGGTAAAGTGCGCTACCTCTGGAGAGTGTGTATTAAATCTATCGATAGCCGCGCCCGTGGATAACGGCCCAGTTCGTAGTTGGTCACACTATGGGTCAACAGTAATAATAATAACTTGTTCAACCCCGGTTCAATGATGAGAAAGAGATTGGTTGTGATCGTGAGAGGATCACCGTGGTATCGAGGATACCGAGTTGTTGAATATTTGTGATGTTGTGCGAAAATCAAGGGTAAAAGTCAAGCTCCTTGTGGTCATGAATGATTACTGCGTTATTGTACTACCAAGCTTGATTGGATCCTGAGATGATCCTGTGATGTTCGTGATGGTAAGTTGATGCATGTGATGGTTACGAGGTAACCCGAGCAGAGTAAGTTGGTGCATGATAGTGTCATCATGTTGCATGCTAGTATCATCATGTTCATATGTTCATGCCATGCTCGTATAGTTCTAGCTGTATCATGTTGTACATGCTATGATTGATCTGATAGTATCATGTTAATCCTTGTTAACCTGTAATTGCCATGCTGTTGTCTGTCTTGATTGCTCTTGGTTGTTGTGAGCTTGCAAGTACATTCAATGTACTGACCTGGCGTGTCATGCCAGTTTGCAGGTCATGCAGGATTTGATTGCTTGTTTGCCGTGGATTCCTTGTTTGCGAGCTAGGATAAGCGTTCCAGTCAGAGTCCCTACGGAGTGGAGTTCATCACCATTGTCGTTGTTCCGCTGCTAGAGTTATTCCGCTGCTTCGTGTTGTTCTGCTGCTTGCATGGAGCAACCATGGCAGGCGTAGTGTCGCCGTGCCGATGTAATCCCCCTGTACCCATATAGCTTGTAATAAAGAGCTGATTTGTTCTATGCTAAGCAGTGTCGTATTCCAGAAGACTTCTCCTTGATCTCTGGGATGGAATATGGGGCGTCCCGGTTTCTCTGAGCCGGGGTGCCACAGGCTTGGTATCAGAGTAGGTCTGGCTGTAGGATGCCCTAGTCCACGCGAGTGTTAGAATGCGGTAGTATAGAGCCCATTTAGTTTGTTGCACTTGATTGCTGCATTTGTTTGTCGCATAACATGCATATAGATTATTATCTGGTCGCTTATAGCTGATCATGTGAGTGTAGGTGGTATCGGTTTCGATCCACTACATGCACCATTCCTCTCTGCATCCCTGCTTTTTGGTGTTTGGCTTCACCTCTATCCCAGCAGAGTGATGCCCTGGTACCCAGTGTCCCAGACACCATTTGCGGGAGTTATGCTCGGAAATTGCGTTGATATCTTTTCCATCATCCACCCATATCGACTCGGTGATAGACTTGTCTCTATCCCGAACCGTGATCTTCATCTCGTCCCTTTGACAACCCTTATTGATCCTTGTCATCGGAAAAGGGCAATGCCAGCAAGCCCAGCTTTTCACCGCTATCTTGCCCTGTCATCCAATTCTTTAGACGTGTACGATTCCCTTTCGTACGCTTGATGATGATGTGGTCGTGACCTTTGTGTCTCGCTACATGATCACCACGTCCATCCTCGCCTCCATATCCATCCAGTTGCAACCGGAGTTCAGCCAGCGCTTGGTGTAGCCTTGGTTACACCAATTCCTTCCACACATGGATTTCATTTTCGTGCACACCGCCACAACATATTAGACTGTAATACCAGAGTTTCTGTGATTTGTGTTCTTAGGTATGCATGCATATTACTGTTGCGAGTAGCAGTAATATGTGATGTTGCTTGATAATTACTCCCTCCGTTTCAGTTTACAAGTCCTGCGCGTATACTTAGGTTGTCAATTTTATCACCATAATATAAACTATATAACACAACAATTATACCGTTTGAAAATAGAACATCTGAAGTTTATAATGGTATGTTTTTTGTAATATATGACTTCTATTAGGTTGGTCAAATCGACGACCTAGGGGTACATGCACGCCTTGTAAACTGAGAGAGAGGGAGTAATATTATTTGTATGTTTTGTGTGCTTTTGTTTTCGTCGTTTCTTTTGTTTCTTTCTTTGGGCCTTCGATGTTACATATTTTTTCCCTTATTAAAGTTGCTCGTCAAACGACACCGGATCCGAAGAATCAGCAAGGAATGCATATATTTGGAAACTCAGCTAAACAGAATGGAATTATTAGCAGACTGCAGTGAAATTAGGAATGTATCGTCTGAATGCCAAAGAAATCCTGGACGGACTGTTAGTATCAAGTTTGCATTAGTGTGCACTCCTCACAACAATATGGATAATCAAGTCTCCTTCAGTGTGCGCTCTTCATAGCAGTGATGATCAAATCAACAATAAGATGAAATGTGTGCCAGATCGACAGTATGTTATCAGTCAAAGGTATGGTCAGATGCAAGGTTTGATTCTTCATTGAGGATGATATTGAAACAAGATATACCTGGAAGCAAGTGAGAATGTGCCACGTATTCAAGACTCAGAAATAAGGATAGTCCAGCAAACCCCGTTTCATACAGGTAGTTAACAACGGAAATATTAAGATGGTATGTATATGTGGTAATCGCTCCGCATATCACAATGAGAAGCTTCTGGTGTAAGCAACCCAGTCGTTCCTTGCAAGCTACCAGAGAAGCTTCCAGTGCAAGATTCATCTATCTTCCTCAACACAATATATGGATGATTTCCGGTGCAAGATACTCTGTCTTCTTCAGTAAGCAACCACAAAAGCTTCCGGTATAAGGTACTGAGTCTTCCCCAGCAAGATACTCCTTATGGTTTCCAGCATAAGCCATCCAGTCATCCTCAGTACAGCATTTGGGGTAAGATATTGCACTGTGAATAGACAGCATTTGGCAGTGAATCCCAAGCAACAAACCCGCAATAGTTTGGTCAGAAGCAAGAATCAGTCAGAACACAAGTCTGCCTCGGAAATCAGATTCTCATATATATGTGAAGGAAGCTAGTTATACACCGCAGTCTAACAAAGGATTGTGAAGATTGACGACAACAGTGAGCTCAGTACAAGTACCTATGAACCTGGAATATGATCCTGATGAGCCCTTGTCTTCTCTTCTCCGGTAACGGCACCACGCCTGTGATGAGCTGTTTTTAGCTATCCGGGGTGGATGCCGACTTTATATTTCTCTAATCAACAATTGTAATGAGTTCTGAGCTGCTTTCCAGCCGTCTCGTACAGCTATTGAGTTTCTTTTTGTGACAGTGGCCCTTTGCTCTGAGCTGCTTTTCGGTCGTCTTAGGGAACTGCCACTTTCTTCTTATCAACACGGTCTCATGCTCTGAGCCGTTTTTCGGCTGCCTTGAGCCGTGGTTGAGTTATTTCAGTGATGTCCCAGATCTGAGTTGTAAAGACCGTTCTGGTGGCTACTGATTTATTTCCCGATTTCTTGCAAGGGTTCGGATGATCATTTTCCTACGGTTAACACTTGAGAGACGATGAACCGACAATTTGAATGATGCTACCATGTCAGGAAATGAGGATATGAGTACACATGTCAGAATATTGCACCCGACAGAATCTATGGTCACACAAAGAAGCAATATGACCAAGCTCTTTCAGCAAAGGATCTAGACAAGGAGAACAATAATGAAGGAGCAAGACTGATAATTGTTGCATGACCCACGTGGTGCAGATACCCCAGGCAGTCTAAGTCAGTATTGATCACCATGAATATCCACCTAAGGGGTCTACTCAATCCTGGGAAGGACCCCATATCGAGACAACCCGCTCAGTCGACAGTATCTGCTCAGACTTGTCAGTAACAAATATCTGGGTCTGTGAAGTCCGACCAAAGGTCAAATCAACATTGTGACTCCAGCAACTATGGTAAAGCATCACACAGCCCACTATCCCCATGGACATATCGACAGAATGAGTAATCAGGATGGTGAATAACGGTCTTGAGGCATGTGCCCTCACTTATGAGGATCATCAAAGGATAGCCTGTCGTGAACCAAATTATTTTGCCAGAACCACCACCAGTCAAGTCTGCGGATATTAACATACAAGGTCGTACACCTTTATGCTGGCCATGACAGGAGACATTCCAATATTTGGTACAGATCTGACACTCAAGACAGTGGAGCCAGTCAAGGTGATTCAGAAACTCCGCGAGAAATCAATATCAGTCAGAAGAGCAGTTATGATCCATAACACTAATTTGGACCCGAAGGACCTACATTAGCTGACAAACCCAATGCAAGGAGTAAAAAGATTGGGTGTTCACCAGAAAAACCTATTCCCAACTTCATGAAAGGTTGTCAGTGCTGGATGGCATATCCATCGGAAATCACTCTCGGACTTGTGAAACAGACATATATTTCAGTCATGGTAATCTGTCACACTCAGCTAAGGCAACATATATGAAAAGAATTGGAGCCAGTATAAGCATGAACCTGTGAGTTCAGATCTGTCAGCATGTGGATACAGTGAAGCAAACCACCCCAGAACCGGGCAGTCTCGTCATATGAAGTTCAATGGGGAACAATCAATAAAGGAAAAAGGATACCTGAGTTGGAAACGGTTTCCTTAAGTCAAGTATATTCATACTTATTCCCTGAGCAACCAAATCTCGAGGACGAGATTTCTTTAAGGAGGGAAGGTTTGTCATAGCCTGATTTTTGGCCCTTTCTTTTTCTTTTGATTTTCTGAGATTTTTGCTTGAGTTTTCTTTTTCCATGGCTATGTGGGATGGAAATTGAAGAAGATGACCTCTTCTTTCTTTCCAGAGTGGCTTGTCATCCTCTTATCCATCCCTAGACCTTGCCATTTCCATCTTGGACCAACCCCAGTAATCTTTTCCTTGGGAATATTCCTTTTTCTGTTAAAGGAATAACCCAATTTGCCCTAGGTTGTGAAGCAACCTATATTTCCATCACTCACAAAATTCCCAAATAATTCTCATAAATTGTTTGGGTCATATCTTCACCAAATATGGCAAAATATTTCATTTGCCATGTTCCTCATCATGCTCAATTAATTCCTTCCCTATTCTGTCTTGAATGGCAGTTTGTGAAGAAAGTGCCATTTACCTTTGCCCAATTGACACCAAACTTTTTGGACACCTTTTCATGTCCAAATAATTGCCTCATGCCAAAATTCAACTTAATTTGCCTAGTAAATATTCCTGAGCAATTTTTCAAAGTTCCTGTCTAAGGGAATTGTTTGTGAAGGAAGTACTATCTAGGTTAACCCAATTGAGTTGAAATTTTGCATGGTCCTTTATATCATCAAATCTAAGCCCTCCCCAGAATTTGAGCTCATGCAATGCATCCATGTGAGCCGGGCATCAATTCTTTGTTTCTGTCCAAATTTTCAGTTAGTGAAGCAAGTATATTTTATATTGCTCCATTATGGATGACAATTTTTTCCTGAGCCTTCTCCTACCCATATAACCTATCTCCACCAAATTTGGGCACATTTCATTGAGCCATTTTTCCTCAAGAATTTTCCTAAGACTCTGTCCAGAGGGATGCTTTGTGAAGCAAGTACTATTTTGGTGTATCCAAATGGTATGAAACTTTTACAGAGTCTTCATATGCCCAAATGACTCACCTGTACCAAATTTCAGCCAAATACACTCATTTATGTGAGTGCTACTTCCTCATTTCCAAATCTAGTCAGTAGGGCATTTCCTACATCAAGTGCGAGATAACTTCATTATTTTGAGCTGAAACTTTGTAGAGAGAATCACCTTAGTGAGTGATCAACCCCTGCCAAAGCTCAGTCTAATCGTCCCGACCAATCTTCCTCAGAAAGTTACAAACACCTTGTTGTTCCCTTGTTTTCTTGCTACCTGTGATCACACCAATGAGCACTATGCGTGGTTTCTTCCTCCTTGGCATCTTGCTCTGCTTCCCTTGTCCCCCAGACATTATTTGGCCGATCACTGTGCCCTGCTTGCGCCAACTCACGCGGTGACCACCGCCCTGGCACGCCATTGACGCGAGCCGAGCGTCTTCTTGCTTAGGCCCCTCCTCTGCTCAGCGCCTCAGTGAGCACGGGCATGTCTAGCGTGTTCCCCGCGTCGTCCCCGTTCTCCTGGAGCCATCTCCCCCTCCGTTTGTTTCCCCGGTGAGCCGTCACCATCGCCGCGCAGTTCTGGCCCATGACCACGTCGTCTTCCTCGGCCGTGTCCTCTTCCTCCTCGTGTCCCCAAGCGCCGCTCATCTCCGTGAGCCTATGCCATTCGTCCTCTTCCCCCTCGTCGTCTTCCCGGGCCTCCCCGTGACCTCTGCGGCCGGCAGAGCCTCGGCCGGACGTGAACGACGGCACCCGAGCTCGAACCGCCTCACCCCGCCTATATAAGCCAGCCCCGGCCTCCTCCGAGCACTCCATTGCCCTCCCCTCACTCCCAGGACCCCGCCCCACTTCTTCCCCGAGCCGGAGAACCTCTCCTGCCCCTCCCATGGCCAGAGCCTCGCCGCCGACCTCTGCTTAAATTCGGCCGAACCGGAGCCCTACTCTTCCCCTAGGCACCACCAGTGAAACCTCCTATGCCCGGCGACCCTCCCCTGCCCTTCTCCCACTCCTCCGGTGGCCTGTTGACATGCGCCCAAGATCGACCAAAGCCCTTTCTGCCACAGCCGAAGCCCCACTCGAGTCATTGATCTCCGGTGGCCGTGTCCTGCACCAGCGGATGCGGCGGTCCATGCCGATTCCACCTGTGGCCGGGGCATCTCCTGAGTCCACCCGTGTCACCGGGGACCATTGCCGGCGCGCGCGATCGTCCTCTGCATCGCGGGAGAATGAGAGGAAGAAGAAGGATGTGGGCCAGGCGGGCCCTGTCGGTGTCAAAACCGGCAGATCTCGGGTAGGGGGTCCCGAACTGTGCGTCTGAGGATCAAAGGTAACAGGAGGCAGGGGACACGATGTTTACCCAGGTTCGAGCCCTCTTAATGGAGGTAATACCCTACTTCCTGCTTGATCGACTTTGATGAGTATAGGGGTTACAAGAGTTGATCTACCTCAAGATCGTAATGGCTAAACCCTAGATGTCTAGCCTGTATGATTATGATTGCCTCTACGGACTAAACCCTCCGGTTTATATAGACACAGGAGGGGCCTAGGGTTGTACAGAGTCGGTTTACAAAGAAAGGAATCTTCATATCCGAGCGCGAAGCTCGCCATCCACGCAAAGGAGAGTCCCATCCGGTCATGGGGAAAAGCCCTCTATCTTGTATCTTCACGGCCCACGTGTCCGGCCCATGTGACATAGCCCAGACGCCCGGGGACCCCCTAATCCAGGACTCCCTCAGTAGCCCCTAAACCAGGCTTCAATGACGATGTATCCCGCGCGCAGATTGTCTTCGGCATTGCAAGGTGGGTTCCTCCTCCGAACACTTCAAAGTAGTTGATCAAAAGAACTATATCCGGCTCTGTTTAACAGTTACAATCCACAACCGCAAGGGCATAATACTTTATCGAAAAACATGGTATGTCTTTACTGACAACTTTGCTAGTGAGACGTTACGTCTGGCCACTTCATTATTTTGAATCGTTTTTCGACCTCCCGTTTCGTGTTTCGAGACGCAACCTCCTGTGACACGTCTTGTTAAAGCAGAGATCGTGCCCCCTTATTACCGGATTCTCATCAATGAGGGCTTGGGTAATCCAACCGTGCCATCCGCATGACCCCTTGGGAATAGGCAAATTTTAAGGCCGGGGAGGGGGTGCTTGACATTCACTACCTTTATAAGAGGATAAGGATCCACCTTTTTACCCCACGCCTTCTTCCTCCTCAGCCCATCCGCCCTCAAGCTCGAGCGCCCAAGCTTCAATCTTTTCCATCCCCAGCAAACACTCCAGCCATGTCCGGATCCGGAGCACAGGGCAAGTGGATGGCCTCCTCCGTCACGGAGGGGAACATCAAGGAACTCTGGGAAGCGGGGTACCTAGGCAAGGAAATCGCCCACCGGCTTCCGGCCAAAAAGCAGATCATCCCCACTCCGGAGCCCAATGAGAGGGTAGTATTCATCCCCCACTTTCTTCGTGGATTAGGGTTTCCCCTCCATCCTTTCGGCCACGGTCTCATGTTTTACTATGGGCTAGATTTCCATGATCTAGCCCCGAATTCCTTCCTCAACATTTCAGCGTTCATCGTCGTGTGTGAGGCATTCCTCCGCACCCCCCACTTCGGCCTCTGGCTCAAGGTCTTCAATGTGAAACCGAAAGTGGTTGATGGTCAGCACGCGGAGTGCGGCGGCGCTGTGGTGAGTAAGCTTCTCAACGTCACATGACCCAAGGTCACCTTTGCGGAGACCGTGAAGGGAGGGCAACTGGAGTGGTTCTATATCATGGAACCTCGTGACACCACATGGGCCGCCCCTCCCGAGTTTAAGTCCGGGCCTCCAATGCGACTCACATCCTGGCTCAACAAGGGCCTAGATTGGGCGTCGTCCGACGAGGTGATGACGCTATAGAAGCGCGTCAAGAGCGCGATAGACAAGAACACCAGTCTTGCCAGCGTGATCCAGGTGATGCTTTTTCGCCGGGTTCTCCCCTATCAACGCCGGACTCAGTATCTGTAGGAGTTCGATTCGGCCGGTCCCCGGACCCTGCAGTGGTTCTTCAGCACAATGCACGAAGACATATGGAAGTTGCTTTTCAAGGCCCAGAAGTCGTGGCCGAAAATGACCGAAGACCTCGGCCTCGACGGCAATCATCTGGCCACGCCCGTAAGTCTGATAGCCTTAATTTGTAGACCCGAGGAGTATACTAAACTTTCTGTTCTCCTCATAGGGCTGGATGAAGAAGGCGGAGCGGATCCACTGCCCGACTCCGCTACCCGAAGACCCAACCATTCCTCTGCTAACAAGGATGCTGGTTCCGGCGCCGTATCAGGCGCCGGAAAAGAAGGGCAAGAAGGCCAAAGGTGGCCTCTGCCGTAAAGGTGCTTCAGACGTAGTGTTTGAAGATACCAAAACTCTCTCCTCTCATGATGACGATGAAGAGGAGGAGGAAGAGAGCAATTCTCCCCTTAAGGGGGGAAGAAGAAAAGGGGGGCTTCCGAGGATCTAGAGGCGGAAGCGTCCAAGAAAGGGAGAATCTCCCTTACGGGTGATTCTGAATTGGACGCCGACGACATCCCCGAGTGGTGCCGTAGGCCGAAGCCCCTGGCCGGATCATAAGTATTCAAGGGCATTGTATATATATCCAGCTTTTCGCCTTGTCATTTTAACACATTGAATTGCGTGTTGCAGTCCGGCTCGTGACCTCCCCCAGCGATCCTCATCTTCTGGGAATTCGCTGGGTCCGAACATGATGGAGAGCAAGTCACCTCCGCTGGCCTCCCCCCCCACTGCTACGAACAACACCGAAGTGTTGTTCCGAAGGACCCTTCCGGGTCAGGGAGAGGGGCGGGAAGCCGTCAAGAATGCGCTAGAGGGTGATACCTCTGCTGCCGGGAACATGGGGGAACTGACCCCCATGGAGACTGGCGTCGGGGGCCATGTCCAATTTGGCCCCCAACCAAATGTCATTCCGGAGACCCACACGGCTCCGGAATCAGATGAGCAGCTTCCTTCGAAAAAGGGGGCGCGCCAACTCCATCGTCGACCTCTGTCAATCCGGAGGCGCCGGACACTCTGGTGGAAGCGCTTCAGAGCACCACCATTGTGGAGGAACATCGCACCCTTATGGGTACGGTGGTTGAAAAGGTTCGGTCCGCTAAAAGCGGATTGAACGAGGCCTATACTAGCCTTCTGAGAGGCTTTGAGGTATGTGATGTAATACTTTTTAGCTATATAAGAGGAATGCCTGTGTATAGATAGTAGCCCCTGAGACTCTGTTCGGTGTTCGCAAAGAAAGGCCGAATAGAGGATCGAATAGCTCTCGCAGGAGATTAACATACATATCTATTTGAACAAATAGGCTGCGATGCAGGCGTTAGCTTCCCATGCCGCCAAAGTGTCCACACTGAAGTAGAAATTAGAGGAAAAGCAAGGTATGTGATACCGAAACACATCTGAAATGATATCAGCTTTGATTTGTTATCTGAATGAGTTTTATGATTATGCTCATAGGTGACGCGTCTGAGGTCGAGACCCTCAAGAGTGCGCTGGCCGAAGCCAAGAAGGAGGCGGAGGAGGAACGAGCCGCCCGCCTAAAACATGAATCAAGGGTGGAGGAAGTCCAACAAGAGCTCAAGGATGCCATAAGCAAATGTGAATCCTTGGAGCGCAAGATTTTGTATCGAGATTCCGAACTTGCTAAGGCCCTCCAAACTGCGAAGGAAGCCCAGGTTGAAGCCCAAGGCACCCGCCGGTAGATCCAAGAGGCTAAGCAGATCGCGGCGGGTAAGGCCTTTAATATGCAGAGCAAATTTGTAAGGAGAAGGTACATCTTACTGACCCGCGTTTGGAGTTCTCCAGGAGCATTTGTGGATCTACCCCAGAGTATTGCTAATGCTGCGGAGTTCTTCCGAGCCGAAGAGGGGAGCTCAACGGAGAATTTGTTCTGGTTGCAATGCCTTGCGCCAGAGCATCCAGTACACTTCAGTGACCAGCTGAAGCAGTTGACCGAACTGCATAGGGTGGCTGAGTTGGCCATGAAGGATGTTATAGTCCGTCTTTGGCCAGCCGAACCCATACCCAGCAGTTAGTGCCTGCCCCCGGCTTGATGCCATAAAGTGGCCGGTCTGCATCGAAGGTGCCTGGATGGCCTTTGCCCGTGTCAAGGTATAGTGGGCGAAGATGAATGCCGTCAAGCTTGCAACCGAGGGACCGCCCGCAGGCAAGGAGCACCGCACGCCGGAGCGGTATTTTGATGACGTCCTGGAAGGATCCCGCATTGTCGAGGGCCAATGTTCGAAGGACATTATTTTTGAATGAATGTATCCGTGCTGCCCGAACTTTGTAGTATGAAACAAGGCTTATGTATTATATGTTGTTGGTTTTACCTTAAATTATTTTCCTCCTGTGCGGCCGTTTACGGTATTTGAGAGATGGCCAATCGTCGGCTTCAGCCCCCACGCAGGCAGTACGAGGGTGTTCGAAATAGCACCTGAACACACTTGACCCAAGAATTTGGTCCTTGAAGGAGGTGTTAGTGCAGCGAACTAGGCAATCAGACTATGTGGCTTTATCACTCTCACTTAGCCATAGGAGTTTTACAATGAGATTGTAGGCGCAACCCCTGGTATTATTCGATTATCTGAACTTGGGTGTTGTAGACGCCTGACCGGGTGAAGACCGGTCCTTCGCGTGATGCGGAAAAAATCGCAAGAGATTTATAATTATCACCGAATAGCTGACCAGCTCTCGCCGTACCATGACAGTCAGTTTTTGACTTTCTCTACTGAGGTGTTTATCCGAATGAACCAGAAACACAATCGCAGTAGTTCTCCCTTTACTACCTTAGCCGAACGAGCGGAATGTAAGGAAGTAACCACAGGAGCCGGGCAACCCAACTATTGACCAAAGACATGATTCGGAGCCGATGCATAGAATGCTATATTCGTGACGCCGAATTGTACTATAAAACTGCCCGGACTTATTTTATGTACGTGGCTGAATGGAGCCCCTGGCGATTTAAGTCGTACCGAGGTGTACATTGTAATTGGACAAAAAGAGGGAAGACAGATTAGGAAATAAACCAGTACCGAATAGGTTGGGCGAAAGAACTGTTTCCATTATAGTCTGATTGATACGTCAAAACGTATTTGTACAAATAGTGCGATAAGCATCGAGGCTATTTACATGCCAATGATAAGGGAAAGCTGTGTAAGGGTCCTAAAAAAGGAAGAGGTGATCTTTAAAGATCCTTTAGATACTCCACCGCACGCCTACGCTACTTTTCTCCTTGGTGTATTATCCTTTGAAAGGATCAACGATCGGGTTTTCATGAGGGGCCTGGAAAGAGGGCCCTTGGTACGGTCGAAAGGTGATGTGGGTTGTAAGGAACCTGAAAATAAAATAAAAAAAGGGTATGCGTGTCCAGATAGGGTCGAGCCGTATTGTGGACTTTATCTTTAATATACCTCCATCTTTGCCCATGGTATCTTTAGTGCGTATTTATGTACGCATGGGACATATGCCGCAATGCGGTTGGGGCTGAGACAGAGGCCGAATTGTTAATTGAGCTCCTGACGAGCTGGACTGTCGCTCTGCAGGGTAGTCCGGACTCGTTTGACAGTGTCCGGGGGTTTGGCTGCCGATGTGGTATTTGGCTCGATAAGGCCGCCCTGTACCTCCGCTGCGAGGGCCGCGGTGTGCTCTTTAGTGCGGAGGGAGTGCTCCATGTTTCCATTGACTGTTATAACATCGTGTGGTCCAGGCATCTTGAGTTTGAGATAGGCATAGTGCGGGATCGCATTAAAGCGAGTGAACGCGGTTCGTCCGAGCAGTGCATGATAGCCACTGCGGAAAGGGACGATGTCGAAGATCAAGTCTTCGCTTCGGAAGTTGTCCGCGAACCGAAGACGACCTCCAATGTGATTGAGCCCATGCAGCGGGCCTCTACACCAGGTATTACTCCTTTAAAGGTAGTTTTGGTGGGCTTGATTCTTGACGGATCAATACCCATTTTGCAGAATGTGTCCTGATAGAGCAGGTCAAGGCTGCTGCCACCGTCCATGAGGATTCGCGTGAGGTGGAATCCATCAATAATTGGATCGAGGACCAGCGCAGCCGACCCTCCGTGAAAGATACAGGTCGGATGGTCCCTGTGATCGAAAGTGATCAGACATGCTGACCATGGTTTGAATTTTGGGGTGACTGGCTCTATCACATAGACGTCCCTTCACGCGCGCTTGCATTCCCGCTTGGGGATGTGAGTAACGTATATCATATTCACCGTTTTGACCTTGGGGGAAAATTTCTTCTGTACCCCTGTGTTCGGTGGGCGAGGCTCCTCATCGTCGTCCTCGCTGGGCGACCCTTTCTCCTTATGTTCAGTATTTAACTTACCGGCCTGTTTAAAGACCCAACAACTTCTGTTGGTATGGTTGGCAGGCTTGTCGGGGATGCCGTGAATCTGGCAAGGTCGATCAAGTATTCGGTCCAAGCTAGATGAACCGTCTTTGTTTATTTTGAATGGCTTCTTCCGCTGTCCGGATTTGGAGCCACTAAATCCGGCGTTGACCGCCATGTCTTCGGTATTGTCATTATTGCTTCGACGCTTGTGTTTATTGCGTTGGGGCCTGCCGTTGCCGTTTCTGGCTTCAGAAGTGCCGGGGTCACTGGTACTATTGCCGCTACGGGCTAGCCAATTATCTTCGCCCGCATAAAAGCGGGTCATAAGTGCTGTAAGGGCTGCCATAGACTTCGGCTTCTCTTGGCCGAGGTGTCGGGCGAGCCATTCGTCGCGGATGCTGTGTTTGAAGGCTGCTAGGGCTTCGGCGTTCGGGCAGCCGAAAATCTGGTTCTTTTTAATTAGGAACCTGGTCCAGAATTTCCTGGCCAACTCTCTGGGCTGCTGGACTATGTGACTGAGGTCATCTGCGTCCAGAGGCCAGATATAAGTGCCTTGGAAGTTGTCTCTAAAGGCATGTTCCAAGTCTTCCCAGCTTCCAATAGAGTTCTCTGGGAGGCTATTTAACCAGTCCCGAGCTGGTCCCTTAAGTTTTAGGGGAAGGTATTTGATGGCATGTAGATCGTCACCGCGAGCCATGTGAATGTGGAGAAGAAAATCTTCAATTCATAATGCGGGATCTGTTGTGCCATCGTATGATTCGATGTTCACGGGTTTAAACCCTTATGGGAACTGGTGCTCCATTGCCTCATCGGTGAAGCATAGGGGGTGTGTGGCGCCTCTGTATCAGGCCATGTCACGGTGCAGTTCAGATGAAGTCCGTATGCGGTTTTCGGCCCGGGTGTAGTTATGCTTGTCGCGCCAGGCCTGATAGCCATCTTCTCATGCTGGGGCACGCCCCCGTGATCCGTAGATTGATCTGGTCTGTCCGGCTCTATTTTCCAGGTCCTGTCGATGGTCATAGGTGTATCCTGGAGCCGCTGCTTCTCTGCCTCTATGGCGAGGTGGTGCGGGCTGGTGTTCGGCTTCAGTTGCCGCTCTGTCCCGGCCATATGGTGGTCGGTCAGGTCTGTCAGCAGCGCCACGCGTTGGTGGTATGGGCTCCAGGGCATCATCGTCGAATTGGAGTAGCAGCTTGCGCTTTGGGTAGCTCTTTGTTGGGTGTTCAAGGCCGTATTCTTCGGCTGCCAGCACTTTAGTCCATCTTTCGTTAAGCGTATCATGTTCGGATTGGAGCTGTCGCTGCTTCTTTTTGACGCTTCTCGCAGTTGCGATTAGCTGGCGCTTAAAGCGTTCTTGTTCAAGGGGTTCCTCTGGCATGATGAAATTTTCGTCGCGGAGGCTCACATCATCTTCGGAGGGTGGTAGATAGTTGCTATCCTCCGAGTCTTCGTTCCCTACCGGTTCATCAGGGTCAACTTGCCCGTCCTCCCGATCATCCTGTTCGGATGTTGGTTCGATGGGGGCTTCTTGGTCTTCGGCGTTCTCTGGAGTATTATTGTCCCCGGTGCCGGTGTTGCTATCTTTTTCGCGACGCGATTTAGAGCGGCGCCGCTGACGTCGACGCTTTGGTGGTATCTCAGGAGGTTCGTCCTCGACTGGGTCCTTCTCATCATCGTCGTCGTCTTCTTTAGGTGTGTCCACCATGTACACGTCGTATGAGGATGTGGTCATCCAGCGTCCGGTGAACGGCGGGTTTTGGCCTTGCTCATCTCGGGCATCGTCGTCCATACCATCGATGTCTTCGGAGGCGTAATCGAGCATGTCGGTTAGATCCTCGACAGTGGCTATGAAGTGAGTGGTGGGTGGGACGTAAAATTCCCTGCTCTCAGCCCCTAGCATGGGCTGGGCGTAGTTCGGCAGTGATTCATTTGCAATGGCGAGGGATCGCATTAGGTCCAGGGCCTCGCTTAAAGGCGAGGGTTGGCCGGTGAAACAAGAGATTTTGGCGCTAGGCGAGGAAAAGGTCTCCGGGTCGCGCCCGCTTGCCGCAGTCCGCGAGAGTCCGGAATTAGGATCTGGGGACGAGTCCAGCCCTTCAGTGATGAGGGGAGTCCGGCTAGGCTCCAGGGCTGCCGATGACACAATCCTAACTAGATCTGTGGTAGTGGGCTCCATAATTGTGGAGAGTCCGGTGGGATCCACACTCCCATCTCCGGACCCAGCAGTTTGCTCCAGATCTAAGGCCGGAGCGGCGGTCGGCGTCGCGAACCCCTCGAAGATCAAGTCTCCTCGGATATTGGCGACGTAGTTCAGATTTCCAAAACTGATTTGATGACCAGGGGCGTAGCTGCCGATCTACTCCAGGTGGCCAATCAAGTTGGCCCACAGTGCGAAGCCGCCGAATATGAAAATTTGGCCGGGGAGAAAAATTCTCCTTCAAGGCGGCCTTGTTGTAGACGATCGATGGAACCATCGAGCCTTCTAAAGACGGCACAGTGGAACTCTCAATGGAAGCACCAATATCGGTGTCAAAACCGGCAGATCTCGGGTAGGGGGTCCCGAACTGTGTGTCTGAGGATCGAAGGTAACATGAGGCAGGGGACACGATGTTTACCCAGGTTCGGGCCCTCTTAATGGAGGTAATACCCTACTTCCTGCTTGATTGACTTTGATGAGTATAGGGGTTACAAGAGTTGATCTACCTCGAGATCGTAATGGCTAAACCCTAGATGTCTAGCCTGTATGATTATGATTGCCTCTACGGACTAAACCCTCCGGTTTATATAGACACCGGAGGGGCCTAGGGTTGTATAGAGTCGGTTTACAGAGAAAGGAATCTTCATATCCGAGCGCCAAGCTCGCCATCCATGCAAAGGAGAGTCCCATCCGGACATGGGGATAAGTCGTCTATCTTGTATCTTCACGGCCCACCAGTCCGGCCCATGTCACATAGCCCGGACGCTCGGGGACCCCCTAATCTAGGACTCCCTCAGGCCCCACCTCCCGCGAACCCCACCCGTCAGCCACACAGCCATTGACCCTGCCTCGCCACATCAGTTAAGTGAAGACGCTTTTGCGAAAATACGTTTTCTTTTAGAGAAGGCGTATTTCCATTTAACCCCGGCTAGAAATGTGTTTTCTCTGCTCTGAAGGTGTATTCCTCTAAATGCGCTTTCTGTTGTTCAGCCCAGGGACCTATTTGTGGAGAAATCTTTACAAATTAGTCCCTGGACTTCCCCCTCTCGTATCTTCGCGATTGTAACTCCGATTGAGGTGAATCCAAAGCCTACCTCTTCGCCTCGTCAAGCTCGATCGGTTCATATCATTTCTACTATTGCCCTTGCCCCTAATCAGCCCCCTCCGAGAGAGAATCTTTCTGACGATTCTTTTCGCGGCTTCACCGCAGCTCTTCTCGGAGCCTCCTTCATCCCCAGGCAAGCCACAACCACCATTTGCATGATAGCCATGCAGTAGCATTGGTTTTCAACTTGAATCTTAATAACTGTCTGTTTGTTTTGCTACTGCTATCGTTGTTTTGGTTATGCTATGGATCTGTGTTTACTTTCATGATATGTTTTTATGCACTTTGTTATCATGAACTACATGCTAGTATTACTTTCATATTGTCATGCTTGGTAGTAGAACATGTTGGTGTTGGTCATGTTCTTCGGTGCTTGACTATCGTCTGCTACCGAGTACCGTTGCTACGCATGTTTCCTTTGCATCTAGTTGTTTACATGCTTACCTGGTAGTATTCCAGATATGTTCTTGCTTAGTATTTATTGTTGATGCTAGTGGTCATGATATGCTTGTGATATTCATGCTAGTCAGTATGCCATGCTCATTCGGATATATGATTTAATATTTTTGATATGCTCGATGATTATGTTGCACCTCCATGCTTTTGTTGATGTCATGCTCATGCATTGTAGTTGCATCATGTTATTTTAATATGACTCAGCTTATTGCATTCAAGTTTAACCGGACTTAAATGAACTTGAACAACTGTTGGCTGAGTCATGGTGCCACCATATTGAGCTGACCAGTGCAACCACATTTGCCTTTTGTGGGGAGGTCCTAACTGGGTCTATTGTCGCGCCTCTCGCCGGTGCCTCCAACGAGGGAAGGCTATGCGCGAGCGCTACCTTGGCCGGGTAGGATGGCATAAGCCTTGTGTGCCCGTTGTTGTATTGTACCGGGTTGTCCTCGTTTGGGACCATTTATTGTTTTGCATGACGGTGGCCGTTGATGCCTTTGGTAGGCACAGGGCCACCCATGACTTAGCCCAAAGGGGAGTTGGTCGGAGTGGCCGGGAGAGTGTCATGGCAGTAGATCGGTCTTGTCGGAACGCCGTTGGTCCACCTGAATGGGAGTGCGAGGCCATGGGTTCCATGGTGTGGGTAAAGTGCACTACCTCTGCAGAGTGTGTATTAAATCTATCGATAGCCGCGCTCGCGGATAAGGGCCTAGTTCATAGTTGGTCACACTATGGGTCAACAGTAATAATAATAACTTGTTCAACCCTGGTTCGATGATGAGAAAGAGATTGGTTGTGATCGTGAGAGGATCACCGTGGTATTGAGGATACTGAGTTTTTGAATATTTGTGATGTTGTGCGAGAATCAAGGGTAAAAGTCAAGGTCCTTGTCGTCATGAATGATTACTACGGTATTGTACTACCAAGCTTGATTGGATCCTGAGATGATCGTGTGATGTCCGTGATGGTAAGTTGATGCATGTGATGGTTACGAGGTAACCCGAGCAGAGTAAGTTGGTGCATGATAGCGTCATCATGTTGCATGCTAGTATCATCATGTTCATATGTTCATGCCATGTTCGTATAGTTCTAGCTGTATCATGTTGTACATGCTATGACTGATCTGATAGTATCATGTTAATCCTTGTTAGCCTGTAATTGCCATGTTGTTGTCTGTCTTGATTGCTGTGAGCTTGCAAGTACATTCAATGTACTGACCTGGCATGTCATGCCAGTTTGCAGGTCATGCCGGATTTGATTGCTTGTTTACCGTGGATTCCTTGTTTGCGAGCTAGGATAAGCATTCCAGTCAGAGTCCCTGCGGAGTGGAGTTCATCACCGTCGTCGCTGTTCCACTGCTAGAGTCATTCCGCTGCTTCGTGTTGTTCTACTGCTTGCATGGAGCAACCATGGCAGGCGTAGTGTCGCCGTGCCGATGTAATCCCCCTGTACCCATATAGCTTGTAATAAAGAGCTGATTTGTTCTGTGCTAAGCAGTGCCGTATTCCAAAAGACTTCTCCTCGATCTCTAGGCTGGAATACGGGGTGTTCCGGTTTCTCTGAGCCGGGGTGCCACAGGGGTTGTCAATCCCTTCACGGTTACTCGCAAAGTGAGTTTTGATAGAGATGGACAAACGGTGAAGTAATATTTTTGGTATTATTGGTTTATGGAACGGAAAGTAAAGATTGCAAAGAAAGTAAATAGGAAACTAGAGATTGTAGATCGGAAACTTATATGATGGAAAATAGACCCGGGGGCCATAGGTTTCACTAGAGGCTTCTCTCAAGATAGAAATTATTACGTCGGGTGAACAAATTAGTGCCGAGCAATTGATAGAAAAGCGCAAAGTTATGACGATATCTAAGCCAATGATCATGAATATAGGCATCACGTCCGTTTCAAGTAGACCGAAATGATTCTGCATCTACTATTATTACTCCACACATCGACCAAACTCCTGCGTGCATCTAGAGTATTAAGTTCATAAGAATAGAGTAACACATTAAGCAAGATGACATGATGTAGCGGGATTAACTCAAGCAATATGATGAAAATCCCATCTTGTTATCCTCGATGGCAACAATACAATACGTACCTTGCTGCCCCTACTGTCACTGGGAAAGGACACCGCAAGATTGAACCCAAAGCTAAGCACTTCTCCCATTGCAAGAAAAAACCAATCTAGTTGGCCAAACCAAGTCGATAGTTCGAAGAGACTTGCAAAGATATCAAATCATGCATATAAGAATTCAGAGGAGATTCAAATAATATTCATAGATAAGCTGATCATAAATCCACAATTCATCGTCTCTCGGCAAACACACCGCAAAAGAGTATTACATCAAATATATCTCCAAGAACATCGAGGAGAACTTTGTATTGAGAATCAAAGAGAGAGAAGAAGCCATCTAGCTACTAGCTATGGACCCGAAGGTTTGAAGTAAACTACTCACGCTTCATCGGAGATGCAATGGGGTTGATGTAGGAGCCCTCCGTGATCGATCCCCCTCCGACAGGATGCCGAAAAAGGCCCCAAGATGGGATCTCATGGGTACAGAAGGTTGTGGTGGTGGAAAAGTGGTTTCGTGGCTCCCTCGGATTTTTTTGGGGTATAAGAGTATATATAGGAGGAAGACTTAGGTCAGGAGACCCTCAAGGGGCCCACAAGGTCGGGGGGCGCGCCCCACCCCCCTGGGCGCGCCCTCCACCCTTGTGGCCGCCTCGAGGATCCTCTGACTTGCACTCCAAGTCTCCTAGGCATCTTCTGGTCTAAGGAAAATCATGGAAAAAGTTTTATTCCGTTTGGTATTCTTTTTCTGCGAAACTCTAAAACAAGGAAAACAGAAACTGGCACTAGGCTCTAGGTTAATAGGTTAGTCCCAAAAATCATATAAAATAGCATATTAATGCATATAAAACATCCAAAACAGATAATATAATAGGATGGAATGATCAAAAATTATAGATACGTTGGAGACGTATCAAGCATCCCCAAGCTTAATTCCTGCTCGTTCTCGAGTAGGTAAATGATAAAAACAGATTTTTTGATGTGGAATGCTATCTATCATATTTATCCATGTAATTCTCTTTATTGTGGCATGAATTTTCAGATCCGTAAGATTCAAAACAAAAGTTTATATTGACATAAAAACAATAATACTTCAAGCATACTAACAAAATAATTATGTCTTCTCAAAATAACATGGCCAAAGAAAGCTTATCCCTACAAAATCATTTAGTCTGGATTTGCTCCATCTTCATCACACAAAATATTCAAATCATGCACAACCCCGATGACAACCAAGCAATTGTTTCATACTTTTGATGTTCTCAAACCTTTTCAACTTTCACGCAATACATGAGCGTGAGCCATGGACATAGCACTACAGGTGGAATAGACGGTGGTTGTGGAGAAGACAAAAAGAGGGAGATAGTCTCACATCAACTAGGCGTATAACCGGGCTATGGAGATGCCCAGTAATAGATGTCAATGTGAGTGAGTAGGGATTGCCATGCAACGGATGCACTAGAGCTATAAGTTTATGAAAGCTCAAAAAGAAAACTAAGTGGGTGTGCATCCAACTTGCTTGCTCATGAAGATCTAGGGCATTTGAGGAAGCCCATCGTTGGAATATATAGCCAAGTTCTATAATGAAAAATTCCCACTAGCATACGGAAGCGCTATCATAGGAACTCTCTATCATGAAGATCATGGTGCTACTTTGAAGCACAAGTGTGGCAAAAAGGATAGTAACATTGTCCCTTCTCTCTTTTTCTCTCATTTTTTTCTTTTTTCTTCTTTTTTTATTTTCTCTTTTTTTGGGGCCTTCCCTTTTTTTTATTTGGCCTTCCTCTTTTTTTTATTTCATCATATGTTACAATGCTCCAATAATGAAGATCATCACACTTCTATTACTTACAACTCAAAAATTACAACTCGATACTAGAACAAAAATATGACTCTATGTGAATGCCTCCGGCGGTGTACCGGGATGTGCAATGAATCAAGAGCGACATGTATAAAAAATGATGAATGGTGGCTTTTCCACAAATACGATGTCAACTACATGATCATGCAAAGCAATATGACAATGATGATGCGTGTCATAATAAACGGAACGGTGGAAAGTTGCATGGCAATATATCTCGGAATGGCTATGGAAATGCCATAATAGGTAGGTATGGTGGCTGTTTTGAGGAAGGATATGTGGTGAGTTTATGGTACCGGCGAAAGTTGCGCGGTACTAGAGAGGCTAGCAATGGCGAAAAGGTGAGAGTGCGTATAATCCATGGACTCAACATTAGTCATAAAGTACTCACATACTTATTGCAAAAATCTATTAGCCATCGAAACAAAGTACTACGCGCATGCTCCTAGGGGGATAGATTGGTAGGAAAAGACCATCGCTCGTCCCCGACCGCCACTCATAAGGAAGACAATCAAAAACATCTCATGCTCCATCTTCGTTACATAACGGTTCACCATATGTGCATGCTACAGGACTCACAAACCTCAACACAAGTATTTTTCAAGTTCACAACTACTTACTAGCATGACTCTAATATCACCATCTTCATATCTCAAAACAATCATAAGGAATCAAACTTCTCATAGTATTCAATGCACTTTATATGAAAGTTTTTATTATATCCCTCATGGATGCCTATCATATTAAGACTAATTTTATAACCAAAGAAAATTACCATGCTTTTTAAAGACTCTCAAAATAATATAAGTGAAGTGCGAGAGTTCATCAATTTCTATAAAATAAAACCACCGCCGTGCTCTAAAAAGATATAAGTGAAGCACTAGAGCAAATTTTGCCTAGCTCAAAAGATATAAGTGAAGCACATAGAGCATTCTAATAAATCATGATTCATGCGTATCTCTCCAAAAAGGTGTGTACAGCAAGGATGATTGTGGCAAACTAAAAGGCAAAGACTCAAATCATACAAGGCGCTCCAAGCAAAACACATATCATGTGGTGAATAAAAATATAGCCTCAAGTAAAGTTACCGATAGATGAAGACGAAAGAGGGGATGCCTTCCCGGGGCATCCGCAAGCTTACGCTTTTTGACATCCTTGAATATTACCTTGGAGTGCCTTGGGCATCCCCAAGCTTAGGCTCTTGCCACTCCTTATTCCATAGTCCATCAAATCCTTACCCAAAACTTGAAAACTTCACAACACAAAACTCCAACAGAAAATCTCGTAAGCTCCGTTAGTATAAGAAAATAAATCGTCACTTTTGGTACTGTTGTGAACTCATTCTTTATTTATATTGGTATAATATCTACTGTATTCCAACTTTTCCATGGTTCATACCCCCCGATACTAGCCATAGATGCATCAAAACAAGCAAACAACACGCGAAAAACAGAAGTTGTCAAAAACAGAACAGTCTGTAGCAATCTGAATATTTCGAATACTTTTGTAACTCCAAAAATCCCGAGAAAATAGGAAATCCTAGATAATTTGTTTATTAATCAGTATTTTATCACGCTCCTCTTAAGAACAAGAATTGTTTTCGTGAGCGCAAAAGTTTCTGTTTCTCAGCAAGATCAAATTAACTATCACCATAAGCTATCCCATAGGTATTACTTGGCACACTAATTAAAACACAAAATCACATCTAACCATAGGCTAGATTTTATTCAAAGCAAAGCAAGAACAAAAATAAAATTGGGTTGCCTCCCAACAAGCGCTATTGTTTAACGCCCCTAGCTAGGCATAAAAACACGAATAGATCTAAGTATTCTCATCTTTGGCATGCAATCCATAAGTGGCTCTAATAATAGATTCATAAGGCAATTTAATTTTGTTTCTTGGAAAGTGTTCCATGCCTTTCCTTAAAGGAAATTGAAATCTAATGTTTCCTTCTTTCATATCAATAATTGCACCAATCGTTATAAGGAAAGGTCTACCAAGAATAAAAGGACAAGTAGGATTGCAATCTATATCAAGAACAATGAAATCTACAGGCACATAATTCCTATTTGCAACAATAAGAACATCATTAATTCTTCCCGTAGGTTTCTTAATAGTGGAATCCGCAAGATGCAAATTTAAGGAACAATCATCAAATTCACGGAAACCTAACACATCAGATAAAGTTTTCGGAATCATGGAAACACTAGCACCAAAATCACACAAAGCATAGCATTCACAATCTTTAATCTTAATCTTAATAGTAGGTTCCCACTCATCATAAAGTTTTCTAGGAATAGAAACTTCCAAATTAAGTTTTTCTTCATAAGATTGCATCATAGCATCAATGATATGTTTAGTAAAAGCTTTGTTTTGATTGTAAGCATGAGGAGAATTCAACATGGATTGCAACAAGGAAATACAATTTATTAAAGAGAAATTATCTTAATTAAAGTCCTTGAAATCCAAAATAGTGGGTTCATTGCTATCTAAAGTCTTGACCTCTCCAATCCCACTTTTATCAATTTTTGCATCAAGATCTAAAACTTTTTGCATCAAGATCTAAAAACTCTGAATTATTGGGACGCCTTCTAACTAAAGTTGACTCATATCCAGTCCCATCTTTATCAAGATTAACATTGGAAAAGAAAGATTCAGTAGGTGTCACATCAATCACTTTTAGATCTTCATCATTATTTTCAAGGAAACTTGAAGAACACGCTTTTATAAACCAATCTTTCTTAGCACGCATCTTAGCGGTTCTTTCTTTGCATTCATCAATGGAAATTCTCATGGCTTTGAGAGACTCATTGACATCATGCTTAGGTGGAATAGATCTAAGTTTCAAAGAATCAACATCAAGAGAAATTCTATCCACGTTCCTAGCCAAATCATCAATCTTAAGCAATTTTTCTTCGATCAAACCATTGAAATTCTTTTGAACTAATAAATTCTTTAACACTATTCTCAAGTTCAGAGGGCATCTTATTATAATTTCCATAAGAATTGTTGTAGGAATTACCATAATTATTAGAGGAATTACTAGGAAACGACCTAGGATTAAAATTACCTTTATACGCGTTCACTACTGTAGGATGCTAACGCGACACTATGATCAGAGACCCTTCGACGAAACTGTGTGTGATTCCATAATCACAAACGGTGGTGTAAAAAAACCGTCAAAAAAGGTGCAAATCATTTGCGATGGAGGATGCATCAAACACGGTTCAGATTTTAGTTGCGTGTTCGATGCAGGGCATACGGTTCAGCTCAATTAACTGTTTGCGATGAGGAGGAACAAAAGAAACGGGAAACCAGATGAAGGTGTGTGCGATGTACAGCATACGGTTCACTCGGATGAACTATTTGTGATTAGGCAACACAAAAGAAACGGTCAGCCAGATTAAAGGTGTGTGCGATATACGGCATACGGTTCACTCGGATGAACTGTTTGCGTTGAGACATGAGAACAGAAACGGTTCAAATGAACAAGATGTGTTTGATACGGGGCAAATAGGTCTGTAATCGGAAACGTGTGCGAAGACCGATAACAACACAGACGATTACTGCTAACAAGCTGTGTGTGTTGTGAGCAAACGATTGCTGGTATACAATTGTGAGTGATTGATGAAGACATCACCGACGGGTTCCATTGTTTAGTCCGTGTGCGATGTGATTTTCTTTGTCCGCAAAACATCTATGCTCTGTCTACAGAGCATCAACATATATACTTAAAAAGACAGCATTGCATAACCAAATTAAGCATACAATTCCACCAGTGACTACACACATAACATTTGCACACACTGATGTCTACTATGCAACATTCTTCTTGTATACGTTGTTGGGCCTCCAAGTGCAGAGGTTTGTAGGACAGTAGCAAATTTCCCTCAAGTGCATGACCTAAGGTTTATCAATCCGTGGGAGGCGTAGGATGAAGATGGTCTCTCTCAAGCAACCCTGCAACCAAATAACAAAGAGTCTCTTGTGTCCCCAACACACCCAATACAATGGTAAATTGTATAGGTGCACTAGTTTGGCGAAGAGATGGTGATACAAGTGCAATATGGATGGTAGATATAGGTTTTTGTAATCTGAAAATATAAAAACAGCAAGGTAGCAAGTGGTAAAAGTGAGCGTAAATGGTATTGCAATGCTTCGAAACAAGGCCTAGGGTTCATACTTTCACTAGTGCAAGTTCTCTCAACAATAATAACATAAATGAATCATATAACTATCCCTCAACATGCAACAAATAGTCACTCCAAAGTCACTAACGAAGAACAAACGAAGAGACTATTGTAGGGTACGAAACCACCTCAAAGTTATTCTTTTGGATCGATCTATTCAAGAGTTCGTACTAGAATAAAACCTTAAGACACAAATCAACCAAAACCCTAATGTCACCTAGATACTCCATTGTCACCTCAAGTATCCGTGGGTATGATTATACGATATGCATCACACAATCTCAGATTCATCTATTCAACCAACACAAAGAACTTCAAAGAGTGCCCCAAAGTTTCTACCGGAGAGTCAAGACGAAAACGTGTGCCAACCCCTATGCATAAGTTCACAAGGTCACTGAACCTGCAAGTTGATCACCAAAACATACATCAAGTAGATCACGTGAATATCCCATTGTCACCACAAATAAGCACATGCAAGACATACATCAAGTGTTCTCAAATCCTTAAAGACTCAATCCGATAAGATAACTTCAAAGGGAAAACTCAATCCATTACAAGAGAGTAGAGGGGGAGAACCATCATAAGATCCAACTATAATAGCAAAGCTCGTGATACATCAAGATCGTGCCAAATCAAGAACACGAGAGAGAGATCAAACACATAGCTACTGGTACATACCCTCAGCCCCGAGGGTGATCTACTCCCTCCTCGTCATGGAGAGCGCCGAGATGATGAAGATGGCCACCAGAGAGGGATTCCCCCCTCCGACAGGGTGCCGGAACGGGTCTAGATTGGTTTTCGGTGGCTACAGAGGCTTGCGGTGGCGGAACTCCCAATCTAGGTTATGTTCTGGGGTTTCTGTTTATATAAGAGGTTTTGGCGTCGGGAACAAGTCAGGGGGTCTCCGAGGCGGCCACGAGGTAGGGGGCACGCCCAGGGGGGTAGGGCGCGCTCCCCACCGTCGTGGGTGCCTTGGGACTCTTCTGGTCCATCTTCGATACTCCGTGGGCTTCTTCTGGGCCAAAAATAATCTCCGTCAATTTTTAGGTCAATTAGACTCCGTTTGGTTTTCCTTTTCTGCGATACTCAAAAACAAGGAAAAAACAGAAACTAGCACTGGGCTCTAGGTTAATAGGTTAGTCCCAAAAATCATATAAAATATCATATAAATGCATATAAAACATCCACGATTGATAATATAATAGCATGGAACAATAAAAAATTATAGATACATTAGAGACGTATCAAGCATCCCCAAGCTTAATTCCTGCTCGTCCTCGAGTAGGTAAATGATAAAAATAGAATTTTTGATGTGGAATGCTACCTAACATATTAATCAATGTAATTTTCTTTATTGTGGCAAGAATATTCAGATCCATAAGATTCAAGAAAAAAGTTTAATATTGACATAAAAATAATAATACTTGAAGCATACTAACCAAGCAATTATGTCTTATCAAAATAACATAGCCAAAGAAAGCTCATCCCTACAAAATCATATAGTTTGGCCATGCTTCATTTTCGTCACACAAAAATGCTCTCATCATGCACAACCCCGATGACAAGCCAAGCAATTGTTTCATACTTTAGTATTCTCAAACTTTTTTCAACTTTCATGCAATACATGAGCATGAGCCATGGACATAGCACTATGGGTGGAATAGAATATAATGATGGGGGTTGTGTGGAGAAGACAAAAAAGGAGAAAGTCTCACATCGACGCGACTAATCAATGGGCTAGGGAGATGCCCATCAATTGATGTCAATGCGAGGAGTAGGGATTGCCATGCAACGGATGCATTGGAGCTATAAATGTATGAAAGCTCAACAAAAGAAACTAAGTGGGTGTGCATCCAACTTGCTTGCTCAAGAAGACCTAGGGCATTTGAGGAAGCCCATTGTTGGAATATACAAGCCAAGTTCTATAATGAAAAATTCCCACTAGTATATGAAAGTGACAAAATAAGAGACTCTCTATCATAAAGATCATGGTGCTACTTTGAAGCACAAGTGTGGAAAAAGGATAGTAGCATTGTCCCTTTTTTTGGGCCTTCCCTTTTTTTATTTGGCCTTTCTTTTTTCCCTTTTTTTATTTGGCCTTTCCTTTTTTTATTTGGCATTTCTATTTCTTTATGGGACAATGCTCTATTAATGATGATCATCACACTTCTATTTTTTTACAACTCAATGATTACAACTCGATACTAGAACAAAATATGACTCTATATGAGTGCCTCCGACGGTGTACCAAGATGGGCAATGAAGCAAGAGTGACATGTATGATAAATTATGCATGGTGGCTTTGCCACAAATACGATGTCAACTACATGATCATGCAAGGCAATATGACAATGATGAAGCGTGTCATAATAAATGAAATGGTGGAAAGTTGCATGGCAATATATCTTGGAATGGCTATGGAAATGCCATAATAGGTAGGTATGGTGGCTGTTTTGAGGAAGATATAAGGAGGCTTATGTGTGATAGAGCGTATCATATCACGGGGTTTGGATGCACCGGCGAAGTTTGCACCAACTCTCGAGGTGAGAAAGGGCAATGCACGGTACCGAAGAGGCTAGCAATGATGGAAAGGTGAGAGTGTGTATAATCCATGGACTCAACATTAGTCATAAAGAACTCACATACTTATTGCAAAAATCTACAAGTCATCAAAAACCAAGCACTACGCGCATGCTCCTAGGGGGATAGATTGGTAGGAAAAGACCATCGCTCGTCCCCGACCGCCACTCATAAGGATGACAATCAAAGAACACCTCATGTTTCAAATTTGTCACACAACGTTTACCATACGTGCATGCTACGGGACTTGCAAACTTCAACACATGTATTTCTCAAATTCACAACTACTCAACTAGCAGGACTCGAATATTACTACCTTCATATCTCAAAACAATCATCAAGTATCAAACTTCTCATAGTATTCAATGCACTTTGTATGAAAGTTTTTATTATACCCATCTTGGATGCCTATCATATTAGGACTAATTTTATAGCCAAAGCAAATTACCATGTTGTTCTAAAGGACTCTCAAAATAATATAAGTGAAGCATGAGATTTCATCTATTTCTTCAAAATAAAACCACCGCCGTGCTCTAAAAAGATATAAGTGAAGCACCAGAGCAAATGACAAACTACTCCAAAAGATAAAAGTGAAGACCAATGAGTAGTCGAATAATTATGTAACTATGTGAAGTCTCTCTAACATTTAAAACTTTCAGATCTTGGTATTTTATTCAAACAGCAAGCAAAACAAAAGAAAATAAAATGATGCTCCAAGCAAAACACATATCATGTGGTGAATAAAAATATAGCTCCAAGTAAAGTTACCGATAGACGAAGACAAAAGAGGGGATGCCTTCAGGGGCATCCCCAAGCTTAGGCTTTTGGTTGTCCTTGAATTTTACCTTGGGGTGCCTTGGGCATCCCCAAGCTTAGGCTCTTTCCACTCCTTATTCCATAGTCCATCGAATCTTTACCCAAAACTTGAAAACTTCACAACACAAAACTTAACAGAAAACTTGTAAGCTCCGTTAGTATAAGAAAATAATCACCACTTAGGTACTGTTGTGAACTCATTCTAAATTCATATTGGTGTAATATCTACTGTATTCCAACTACTCTATGGTTCATACCCTCCGATACTACTCATAGATTTATCAAAATAAGCAAACAACACATAGAAAACAGAATCTGTCAAAAACAGAACAGTCTGTGGTAATCTGTATCACTAGAATACTTCTGTAACTCCAAAAATTCCTAAATAAATTGGTAGACCTGAGGAATTTGTCTATAATCATCTGCAAAAGGAATCAACCTAAAATATCTCTCCAGTAAAAATGGTAGCTAATCTCGTGAGCGCAAAAGTTTCTGTTTTTTACAGCAAGATCGCAAAGACTTCACCCAAGTCTTCCCAAAGGTTCTACTTGGCACAAACACTAATTAAAACATAAAACCACATCTAAACAGAGGCTAGATGAATTATTTATTATTAAACAGGAGCAAAATGCAAAGAACAAAAGTAAAATTGGGTTGCCTCCCAACAAGCGCTAACGTTTAACGCCCCTAGCTAGGCATGATGATTTCAATGACGCTCACATAAAAGATAAGCATTGAAACATAAAGAGAGCATCATGAAGAATATGAATAGCACATTTAAGTCTAACCCACTTCCTATGCATAGGGATTTTGTGAAGAAACAATTTATGGGAACAATAATCAACTAGCATAGGAAGGCAAAACAAGCATAACTTCAAAACTTTAAGCACATAGAGAGGAAACTTGATATTATTGCAATTCCTACAAGCATATGTTCCTCCCTCATAATAATTTTTAGTAGCATCATGAATGAATTCAACAATATAACTATCACATAAAGCATTCTTTTCATGATCTACAAGCATAGAAATTTTATTACTCTCCACAAAAGCAAATTTGTTCTCATGAATAGTAGTGGGAGCAAATTCAACAAAATAACTATCATGTGAGGCATAATCCAATTGAAAATTAAAATAAAGATGACAAGTTTCATGGTTATCATTAATCTTTATAGCATACATGTCATTATAATAATCATCATAAATAGGAGGCATGCTATCATCATAATACATTTTCTCAACTTGGGGGACTAAAAATATCATCTTCATAAAACATAGCATCCCCAAGCTTATGGTTTTGCATATCATAAGCATCATGGATATTCAAGGAATTCATACTAACAACATTGCAATCATGCTCATCATACAAAGATTTAGTGCCAAACATTCTAATGCATTCTTCCTCTAGCACTTGAGCACAATTTTCCTTTCCATCATTTTCATGAAAGACATTAAAAAGATGAAGCATATGAGGCACCCTTAATTCCATTTTTTGTAGTTTTCTTTTATAAACCAAACTAGTGATAAAACAAGAAACTAAAAGATTCGATTGCAAGATCTAAATATATAACTTCAAGCACTCACCTCCCCGGCAACGGCTCCAGAAAAGAGCTTGATGTCTACTACGCAACCTTCTTCTTGTATACGTTGTTGGGCCTCCAAGTGCAGAGGTTTGTAGGACAGTAGCAAATTTCCCTCAAGTGGATGACCTAAGGTTTATCAATCCGTGGGAGGCATAGGATGAACATGGTCTCTCTCAAGCAACCCTGCAACCAAATAACAAAGAGTCTCTTGTGTCCCCAACACACCCAATACAATGGTAAATTGTATAGGTGCACTAGTTTGGCGAAGAGATGGTGATACAAGTGGAACATGGATGGTAGATATAGGTTTTTGTAATCTGAAAATATAAAAACAGCAAGGTAGCAATTGGTAAAAGTGAGCGTAAATGGTATTGCAATGCTTCGAAACAAGGCCTAGGGTTCATACTTTCACTAGTGCAAGTTCTCTCAGCAATAATAACATAATTGGATCATATAACTATCCCTCAACATGCAACAAAGAGTCACTCCAAAGTCACTAATAGCGGAGAACAAACAAAGAGACTATTGTAGGGTATGAAACCACCTCAAGGTTATTCTTTCGGATCGATCTATTCAAGAGTTCGTACTAGAATAACACCTTAAGACACAAATCAACCAAAACCCTAATGTCACCTAGATACTCCAATGTCACCTCAAGTATCTGTGGGTATGATTATACGATATGCATCACACAATCTCAGATTCATCTATTCAACCAACACAAAGAACTTCAAAGAGTGCCCCAAAGTTTCTACCGGAGAGTCAAGACGAAAACATGTGCCAACCCCTATGCATAAGTTCACAAGGTCACTGAACCCGCAAGTTGATCACCAAAACATACATCAAGTAGATCACGTGAATATCCCATTGTCACCACAGATAAGCACATGCAAGACATACATCAAGTGTTCTCAAATCCTTAAAGACTCAATCCGATAAGATAACTTCAAAGGGAAAACTCAATCCATTACAAGAGAGTGGAGGGGGAGAAACATCATAAGATCCAACTATAATAGCAAAGCTCGCGATACATCAAGATCGTGCCAAATAAAGAACACGAGAGAGAGATCAAACACATAGCTACTGGTACATACCCTCAGCCCCGAGGGTGAACTACTCCCTCCTCATCATGGAGAGCGCCGGGATGATGAAGATGGCCACCAGAGAGGGATTCCCCCCTCTGGCAGGGTGCCGGAACGGGTCTAGATTGGTTTTCGGTGGCTACAGAGGCTTGCGGTGGTGAAACTCCGGATCTATGTTATGTTCTAGGGGTTTCTGTATATATAAGAGGTTTTGGCGTCGGGAACAAGTCAGGGGGTCTCCGAGGCGGCCACGAGGTAGGGGGCGCGCCCAGGGGCGTAGGGCGCCCCCCACCCTCATGGGTGCCTCGGGACTCTTCTGGTCCATCTCCGATACTCCGTGGGCTTCTTCTGGTCCAAAAATAATCTTCGTCAATTTTTAGGTCAATTGGACTCCGTTTGGTTTTCCTTTTCTACTATACTCAAAAACAAGGAAAAAACAAAAACTAGCACTGGGCTCTAGGTTAATAGGTTAGTCCCAAAAATCATATAAAATAGCATATAAATGCATATAAAACATCCACGATTGATAATATAATAGCATGGAACAATCAAAAATGATAGATACGTTGGAGACGTATCACATACCAAAGTAAGCAATTACTTGCATACTAAAGTAGGAGAAACGAGGATCTAATCATCTACTTATTGTTGCGACGACGCTTGCCATTGCTCTGCTTCCGGCTGGATCCCTCGCCGTTTTGGGGAAGGAGGCACTTTCTCATGTCAACGACCTGCTTGTACTTGTCGTAGCTCGTGTACGCCTCCTTGGTCACATACACGACGTGAGCTTTGTTGAGTTTCTCCATCCAGGCTGAGTGCCAGGCACGCTTGTCCTTGTTGCATGAATCCTTCATGTCTCTGTAGTAGGGGTCGATGGTGACCTCGGCGAGGTGAACCAGTGACTCCTTCTCATGCTCCTTGCTTCCCCAGATCTTGTATTGGCCCTGGATGTCGACAAGATTCTGGCAGCCGATGCCCGAACTCTCGAGCGCCTTTACATCGTTGGTGATGTCCACCGTAGCAAACATGTAGTGGGGGCTGTTGACAAACCTGGCGAAACGCTCGCAAGGCCTTGTGGCCAGGCAATAGTGGTAGACAAGGACGTGGTGGCGCATGCACATCTGGGCGACGACGACCTTAGGACGAGACTCGGCATGAGAGCGGGTGTACTCGAGGTCGAACCCGACCACCTTGTACTTCTCCTTGGAAAGCAACAGCTCCATGATGTGGATGGAGTGCTCCGCCCAGACCGGGTCGTTGGTGTACACCACCGAGAGGTCCATGAACCTTCTGTGGGTGTCCACCACGGCACGCATGGTGAACTGCTGCTCTTCGTCGGCAGCCGCTCGGAGCGCCATTGGAGCCGCGCAGGATACCCTCTAAGAATTTCTCGTGGTGGGTGTGCTTCTTGCAATGGTGGGGCGTGATCGAAAGGTTGAAGAGACACAAGGGTAGGTTAAATGGCCGCTGTAATAAATGGGGGGCGGCTGGCCTGTAATCGTCACCTCTTGTCACGGTGTTCATGGCGGAGGATTCCAGAATCCAGTGCACGCTTGACAACACCGCACCGCACGCGTGGGCTCGAAGAGGCGCCAAATGTATCGTCGGTGAGCCTGTTCCCGCGCTACCGCGCTGTTTACCGCGCAAGCTTTCCGCCCGGCTAGTTTGGCCACGCGTCGGCTAGAAGAGGGACAAATCATGGGCGTTTATTGGCAAAAAGCTTTGTAAAAACGAAGTGTGTGGAATTACTTCGGTCATAAGTTTACCCTTGGGTGATGAGGTCAAAGTTACACAGAAGGGTGATGGTGGACACTCGAGTGCGATGATTAATTCTGCGCTCTAGAGTGCACACGGTGGAAGAAACCAACTGTGTGCAATAATGTCAAAGATCGCAGTCGAGTTAGCTATACAGATCGTGTGCTATGAGATCGACAAGGTAAACTGATTTGAGAATGATTTATAAAATCTAAGACCATTGCATATTATAAGGTCAAAATAGTGCTAGCAATATACGAGTCTCATACGATGCCATTTCAACGATTGTACCACAAAAGCTCGAAATGTTACAAGGTTCAAATTCTAGAGTTATATGGCTCAAATTTGAAGATTACAAGGTTCAAACTGATATTAGAAATGAAATTCAGCTCATCAGCCGCAAACGCTCGCGCTGATCCGCTGAACATGGATATCAGAGAGGTTCAAACTAATTCACCGCTTCTAAGTCTGGTTTCGAAACCTCACAATTTTTGCAAAGGGGTCAGCTACTGAGAAGTCATGTATGGGGTTGACACAATGGCTTCCGATTCCTCTGTCATATGAAGTTCCAAAATGAAATTCAACATTTTTGGAGTCTACTCCATTCTGCCGCACGCGCCGGCGCTGATCAACAACCATTCATTTTTGCAAAATAAATGTAGGGAAAACCTCATTTCCTTTAGCACCCTTGCTTTGAGAACAAAGAACCTGGCGAATATAATCTCCGATAAGGTCCCTCAGTAGTTCTTCAAAGTAATTTTTGAGAGATGCAGATCTTGGCATTCGACGTGATTGTTATATTGTATCACATTATCCACCACTGAGCCTAATCTTATTTGCAAAAGAAGAGAACGTGTTAGTGCCTACATGCAGTTTTGTACGACAGGCCTATTTGGTTTGCAGGATTTGTAAAATGCACTAACATGCAATCTTCGATCTGACATGATTAACATGGGCATTTGATTACATTCTAGAAAAATGTAGCCTTCTTCACAAGAGGTTGGAGTGGATTAAGAGTTCCCTAAGAAAACTAGTACAGATGAATCCAAAGGAGAAATGCTTATTGATTGTAACCATATGGATCAAGCAACCAATATGGGGGGGGACATGTATGTACTGAAATCCTCCAAAAGAACCTTCAGAAATCATAGTATATTGTCATTGTAAACTTGGAAAAAGGTGTCACAAATTGAACTCCCTTATGGTTAACATTTAAGAGGAAAGGAACATCACCTCGATATATAGCTTCTCCAGGCACGGAAAGCATCTTAGGAAACTGACAACTTGCTCCAGGTTGGGGCCGATAGATTCTAGTGCCAAGAACTTCACTTTGTGCAGTTTCGGGGTCAAGCTTGTCGGAATCATTTTGTGAATGACAGACGAACAAACATCTTCAAAATTAGAAATAATGTTAATTTGTAGAAGGAGAGGTAGAAGGCGACTGTTGTACCTGAACGGGTGTGCATCCAATAACAAGTTTGGAGTATTTGTTAGACGAGTAGCCCGCCACTATCAATTTCGGCGCAGAAATGACATTGATTCTTGTTGGACCTTCTTGATCAACTACAAGTAATCTGTCAAGTGCAGGTGTGTCCTCAGTGACCATACCATGGTACACATCTTGTGATGTCTTCCTGCCGCACCAGCAACACACATAAATAGTCCGGAGAGTCATGGAGGTGATGTGGAAGGTACTCAACCCATTGATCGCCTGAAGAAGAAGGTACTTGAGTGCAGTACAGCCACGGAGCAGGCGCTCCATGTCACCCTTTGAGAGGCAGACGGCAATGAGCTCGAGGTGCTTCAGTCATGGTAGAATAAGAGCGGGTGCGTCATTAAGGGGCGGGAAATGGTAGTTCCTGAACTTGGTGACGCGCAGCGTGGGCGCGAGGCCGAGTGCGGACGTTGGCAGCGACCGCATATGCCCATCATCAAAAGTGAGCTCCTCGAGCTGATCTAGGGTGGGGGATCAGAACCAGTCGTCAAGCTTGGCTCGGTCCTTGCCGTTGGAACGGAAGTTTCCCATTCTAAGGCCTTTGGTTGGGCCAAGGTGATTGCCGAGGATCTTGGAGAACGCATCCAAGATTTTGCGATAGCCATGGTAGAGCTCGAGGGTGTCGATGAGGCCGAGAGGGCTGGAGATCCATAGGGGGCGCCACCGCTGGGAAAGGACGGTTGTCCACGCCCCATATTTGATTGGGAGGAGGGAGATGACGACTCTCAACATATCATCGGGGAGGCTGCTGATGAAGTCTAGGCCTGCTGGAGTCGCGTGCGGTTGTAGCTCGCCCCACCTCCGCTTGTTGGCAGCCCCATTCTCCACCTCCGGAGTCTCCTTGTCAGCGGCGCTTTCTGATAGAAATGGGAGTACAGGGAATATTTAGTTAAAATAGGGCAATAGAAAAGTGTATTGGTAACTAGAAGTTATTAGGTAGGAATATAGTGAGAAAAGGGAATAACAATTGGTTGCTTAAATACTAAACAATTCATTTGACATTGCTGGGTAAGTCAACATATGCAGATAGTTGAAAAGAAAACTTACTTCGAACAAAGTCTGGACGGATGATTTTGTCGGGGAAGTTAGCATATATCTCATGACCAGGCCCTTTTATGTGCAGTGCAATTTTAGTGCAAGCTTTTGATGTCTACTACACAACCTTCTTCTTGTAGACGTTGTTGGGCCTCCAAGTGCAGAGGTTTGTAGGACAGTAGCAAATTTCCCTCAAGTGGATGACCTAAGGTTTATCAATCCATGGGAGGCGTAGGATGAAGATGGTCTCTCTCAAACAACCCTGCAACCAAATAACAAAGAGTCTCTTGTGTCCCCAACACACCCAATACAATGGTAAATTGTATAGGTGCACTAGTTCGACGAAGAGATGGTGATACAAGTGCAATATGGATGGTAGATATAGGTTTTTGTAATCTGAAAATAAAAAAACAGCAAGGTAATAAGTAATAAAAGTGAGCGTAAACGGTATTGCAATGTGTAGAAAAAAGGCCTAGGGTTCATACTTTCACTAGTGCAAGTTCTCTCAACAATAATAACATAATTGGATCATATAAATATCCCTCAACATGCAAAAAAGAGTCACTCCAAAGTCACTAATAGCGGAGAACAAACGAAGAGATTATGGTAGGGTACGAAACCACCTCAAAGTTATCCTTTCTGATCTATCTGTTCAAGAGTCCGTAATAAAATAACACGAAGCTATTCTTTCCGTTCGATCTATCATAGAGTTCGTACTAGAATAACACCTTAAGACACAAATCAACCAAAACCCTAATGTCACAAAGATACTCCAATGTCACCTCAAGTATCCGTGGGTATGATTATACGATATGCATCACACAATCTCAGATTCATCTATTCAAACCAACACAAAGTACTTCAAAGAGTGCCCCAAAGTTTCTACCGGAGAGTCAAGACGAAAACGTGTGCCAACCCCTATGCATAGGTTCATGGGCGGAACCCGCAAGTTGATCACCAAAACATACATCAAGTGGATCACGTGTTATCCCATTGTCACCACAGATAAGCACGACAAGACATACATCAAGTGTTCTCAAATCCTTAAAGACTCAATTCGATAAGATAACTTCAACGGGAAAACTCAATCCATTACAAGAGAGTAGAGGGGGAGAAACATCATAAGATCCAACTATAATACTAAAACTCGCGATACATCAAGATCGTATCACCTCAAGAACACGAGAGAGAGAGAGAGATCAAACACATAGCTACTGGTACATACCCTCAGCCTCGAGAGTGAAATACTCCCTCCTCGTCATGGAGAGCGTCGAGGTGATGAAGATGGCCACCGGTGAGGGATTCACCCTCCGGCAGGGTGCCGAAACAGGGTCCCGATTGGTTTTTGGTGGCTACAGAGGCTTACAGCGGCGGAACTCCCGATCTATTCTGTTCCCCGATGGTTTTAGGGTATATTGATATATATATATATATATAGGCAAAAGAAGTCGGTCAAGGGAGCCACGAGGGGCCCATGAGGGTGGAGGGCGCGCCCAGGGGGGTGGGCGCGCCCCTGCCTCGTGCCTGCCTCGTTGCTTCCCTTACGTGCACTCCAAGTCCCCCGGATTGCTTCCGTTCCAAAAATAACTCTCCCAAAGGTTTCATTCGTTTGGACTCCGTTTGATATTCCTTTTCTGCGAAACACTGAAACAGGGGAAAAAACAGAAACTGGCACTGGGCTCTGGGTTAATAAGTTAGTCCCAAAAATAATATAGAAGTGCATAGTAAAGCCCATTAAACATCCAAGATGGATAATATAATAGCATGAATACTTCATAAATTATAGATACGTTGGAGACGTATCAGCATCCCCAAGCTTAATTCCTGCTCGTCCTCGAGTAGGTAAATGATAAAAGAAAGAATTTATGAAGTGTGAATGCTAGCAGGTGCATAAGTTTGATCAATGATAATTTCAATCACCTTTTCTAGCATCATTATATGTCATAACAGTAGCTCAACTCATAGAACTTTGCATGATCAAGTAACAAACTATTCACACGTTAAAGTATAGATCATAAACTTTCTTGAAAACTAACAAACCGTGTTATTAGTCATCAAACAATTACAGTTCATCTTATTTTCAGGAAGAGTCTATGTCAGATCTTTGATTTAGCAAACTCCACATACTCAACTATCATTTAGTCTTTCACAATTGCTAACACTCACGCGATATTTATGGGTTCAAAGTTTTAATCAGACACAGAGAAAGATAGGGGCTTATAGATTCGCGTCCCAACCTTTTACCTCAAGGGTAATGTCAACAATAATAGTTCATGATGCCTTACATCCAATTGGATATATATATTAGAATCTTTCCAACACGAGGTGCTTGCCAAAGGATAAAATGAAAAAAAGGAAAGGTGAAGATTGTCGGTGTACAAAAGAAGGGGCGCACCTTTGTACCCCTTTACCTGTGCACGGGCAGTCGGAGCCGCGCCCACGGTCACACCAAGCAGAGCAGGGGAGGTGATCCAAGGTAAGACCGAAGCCCAAGATAACGAGAGCAACGCCAAGGCCAAGACCACAAAGAGCAGAGGGACGAAGCAGGTTCCCCCAGCAAGACCCTTGCCGGGGCAGCCTCAGCAGCCCCAGCAAGACCCTTGTCGGGGCAGCTCGCCCCACACCAACAAAGCGAGCTACCCTTGAGCCCACGGTCCCCAACACCATCACCCACGTGGGGCCAGGGCTCAGGAGGCACCTCTGAGGTGGCATGTAGATCTTTGTGAAGACATATTCAAGATGAGATGAGGATTAGAAGACGACGATCCTCGGCAAGATCCTTGCCGAGGAAAGCCACGACACCCCCGGCAAGGTCCTTGCCGGGGACGGCAGCGCGCCACGGCAAGACCCTTGCCGGGCCACCCGGCAAGGCCCTCACCAAGGACGCCAGCAGGGCCACAGCCAGGACTGCGCCAACCAAGTTTCCACCGTCGTTCACATGCAGCTGCCAGCTCAACCAGCTGAGCAGGCACCTGCGTGGCAACATGCAGCTCCCGGGCCAACTCGTTAAGCGCCTGCGTGGCAGCATGCAGATCTTCGTGAAGGCTCCACCACCGAGCCACCTCAGCTGCCTGCCTACATGGCACCGCATGCCTCACTGGCCAGGGCGCGTGTCGAAGTGAGGAGGAGCGGCGACGGACGGGACGGGCCTCGCCCCCGTCCCCAATAAAGCAAGGGGACACCTAAGCTACGCATTAAATGCGTCTTGTCCTGTAATACGAGTGATAAGCTCATAGCATTGTACGCCTTTCCACCTCCTGTGTGCCACCGTGGTTGCCCCTTCCGACTATAAAAGGAGGCCCATGGCATACTGGAGAAGGATTCGGCTCTTTCGAACCACGCACTCACCACAGCTAGTTCGAGAGCTCAAGAACTCTCTGAAATACACCCACCAAAGCAGGACTAGGGTTTTACGCATCCTCGCGGCCCGAACCTGGGTAAACGATCCTTGTGCTGGTTACTAATCCTGCTCTTCTCGCAACCCTGCGCCCCGGCAACCGTAGTAGGGATTCTTGTGATCCCATAGGTGTCGTTCCCCCGACATCTTTGGCGCGCCAGGTAGGGGGCTCAATTGTGAGAATCTGGTCTAGTAGTTAGCCCAGCTGTTCTTCGTCGCCATGGCTCCTAAGAAGAAGACGGCCACGACGATCTGCTCGTTGGGAGCCGAACGGCCCGTGCCGGTGCGGACGAGCAGTGGACCGGTCGCGGACAGGACCCGGGCCGCGGTCCGCGAGCACCAGCTTGGCCCTGGCAGTTAGAGCCTAGCGAGCGGTGTCGCTCGTGCGCCAGACGGCCGGCCACACATCGCCAGATCTAAAGACGGAGCTGGGCCCCCCGGAGGCGGCGCGGGGCCCTCTAGGGGTGTCGTTGTGCCACCTCCGGGCGGCGCAGCGACCTCCAAGACGCCCACACCGGCGACCACTGCACGCTCTTCCCATGGTGTGCGCGCCGAGCAGCGTCACCACGTTGGTGACCCTGGGCACCGCCGTGGGAAGAGCCCTGTGCGTCATCCGCAAGATGAAGGGGTTCAGCACGCCCGCCGAAGTGCTGGCGAATATGGCACGCGGCTGCTGGGTCGTAACGGAGCTCCTTCTAACGTAGTTAGAAGTCAAAGCGCGCCGCGATCCACGCAGCTGTCGCCGCCGCCCACGCCAGCAGAAGCTTTGGCGCGCGCGCAACTACTCCTCGACTTCCCTCCTGCTGCGGAGAAGCTCGACGAGTGGAGGGCCACCATCCGGAGCCTCATCGCCGTCGCCAACAAAGACGATCCACGACCGGTGGGGCCCTCGGGTCGACGCTCCACCGAGCCACCACATGCTGGCGCTGGGAGGACCGGGGGAGCTACGGCCACGGTGCACTCTCCTCCTCCTCGCCAGCCGCCGCGGGCGTCGGCCCATCGTGACGACGCTTGTGATAACATCTCCACAGCGTCGTCCGACCCGCGGACCCTCCGCGACCAGCGCCAGGTCCTTCGGGAACGAACTCATGAAGACACTCGAACCACCGTCGAGCGCCGGCGCGAAAAACGCCGCCTGTCGGACACGCGGGCGAGACCCGCTATGGACCACCCGGCACCGGGGGGCTCCGGCGTCCTACCTTACGAGGTGAGCTACGGCAGTTCCATTGGCCGTCCCACCGCACGTTCAAGCCCGACGTCGGCGAGAAGTACACTAGCAAGACTCATCCGTCCGAGTTCCTCAGCATCTACACCATCGCGATGCAGGCTGCTAGAGCTCGCGACGACAAGGTGCTTGCCAACTATTTCCCGCTGGCACTGACGCCCAATGTGATGTCCTGGTTGATGCACTTGCCGGTGGATTCCATTTCTTCTTGGTCGGATCTGTGCCATGAGTTCGTTGGCGCCTTCACAGGAGGCCACCAAGCTCATGGCCAGGCCAGTGATCTGCATATCATTCCGCAGAAGGAAGGGGAAACCCTGCGCAAGTACATCCAGAGATTCAGCCGGGTGCAGTACAACATCCCCGACATTCATCCCGCCGCTGTGATCAGCGCGTTCCACCAGAACGTGCGCAACCGCAAGATGCGCGAAGAGCTGGCGATGACCAAGGTTAAGGATGTGGCCGAGCTCTACGTTCTGGCCGATAGGTGCGCCCGGGCCGAAGAGGGAAGGAAGTACACCGGCGAAGACGCCGGCACGGAAACCGACTCTACCGATGAAGACGCCGCCACCCCGACGAAGAAGGGCCGGCGTCGCAACAGGAAACACAAAGGCAAGGCCGTGCTTGCCATTGAGGGATCTGACGACACCGGTGCCGGCAAGAAGGTCAAGGCAGATGCCCCTGGCAAGGAGATTGCCGGGTGCGCCGCCTGCCGGGCCTTGGCGGCTACCGACAAGCCAGGAAGCTCCGGCAAGCAATACTGCAAGATCCACCGCACCAAGGGCCACAACCTCCAGAACTGCCGACAAGTCGAGCTGCTTGCTGAGAAGCAAAAAGCTGAGTATGAGAGGTGGGACAAGGGGAAGGACCAGGACGGTGCTGAGGGATCCGGCAAGAAGCGTGGCGGCCAAGGAAGCCGCCCCGACAAGGACAACCAGCAAGAGAGGCCCGCCCGGGGCTGTGACAAGAAACAAGAAGACGATGATCACAACGAGGACGACTAGTCTGGTGAGCAAGGGTTCCAGAAGGCTACGGAGGCCATTTGCGTCGATGGCGGCTCCTCGCTGCATACCTCTCACCGCTAGCTCAAGCAGTGGGCGCGTGAGATTACGGCAGCAGAGTCGTGGTTCGACACCCCGAAGCCGCTGAAATGGCAAGCACGCCCCTCATCTTTGACGCCGAGGACCACCCTGACCGCACTACCGTGGTCGGGTGTTTTCCATTGTTGGTCTCACCAACAATACGCAACCTCAGGGTGAACAAGATGTTGGTTGACGGTGGGGCCGGCCTGAACCTGATCTCGCCTGTCGTGATCAAAAGGTTGCAAATCCCTGATGGAGACCTCGAGGAAATGGGCACGTTTCAAGGGGTCAATCCAGGGAGGAGCCAGCCGAAGGGGAAGGTCACACTGCCAATGACGTTTGGAGGAGAGTTGAACTACAGGACGGAGAGGATCATCTTCGACGTGGCTGAGATCCCCTTGCCCTACAATGGGATGCTCGGCCGCCCGGCACTAGCCAAGTTCATGGCGGCATCACACTACGCCTACAACATGCTAAAGATGCCCGGGCCGTTGACCATCATCTCCGTCCCCTCCGAGGAGAAAGACGCGCTGATCTGCGCCGACCAACTCTACCGGGAAGCAGTTGCAGCAGCTGCCGTCAAGGCACCTGCCGCTGAAGGCCCGGGGGGGGAGGGGGGAAGAAGAAGCCCGGCAAGACCTCTCGCACCCACTCCGGCAAGCACTCCTCTTCGGAGTGCTGTGCTACCGTCGAGGACGTGCCAGAGAGCTCTACCGGCAATAGCAAGAAATCCAGAGCCGAGCCACCGCAGACCAAGAAGGTGTCCGCCATGGAGGATGGCACGGGAGGGGCCTTCACCATAGGCTCCACCCTCGGTAGCAAATAGGAAGGCACGCTCATCACCTTCTTGCGGGCGAATGTTGACGTCTTTGCGTGGCAAGCATCCGACATCCCCGGTGTTCCCAGGGAGGTGATTGAGCACCACCTAGCTGTCTGCCCCCACGCGCGGCCCGTCAAGCAGAAGGTCAGAAAGCAGGCTCTAGAGAGGCAGGAGTTCATCACAGAGGAGATCAGGAAGTTGGAAGCGGCAGGTTTGGTGAGAGGAGTGCTCCACCCGACGTGGTTGGCCAATCCGGTAGTGGTGCGCAAGGCGAATGGGAAGTGGAGGCTGTGTATTGATTACACAGATATCAATAAGGCTTGTCCTAAGGACCCCTTCCTGTTGCCGCGCATCGACCAGATTGTTGACTCCACGGCCGGGTGTGATCTGTTATCATTCCTCGACGCCTACTCAGGATACCACCAGATCTTCATGACAAGAGAGGATGAAGAAAAGACAGCATTCATCACCCCATGTGAAATATGGAGGCAAACATGGATGACATAGTGGTTAAAACCAAGGACGGGCCAACTCTTGTGCAAGATCTGGAAGAGACATTCGCCAACCTGCGCAAGATCAACCTCAAGCTGAACCCTGAGAAGTGTGTCCTCGGCGTTCCATCCGGCAAGCTTCTCGGGTTCTTTGTGTCACAGCGCGGGATCGAGGCAAACCCAGACAAAATCAAGGCTATTGAGCAGATTGAGGCGCCCAAGTGGATCAAGTATGTGCGTCGGCTCACCGGCTACGTTGCCGCCATGAGCCGATTTATCTCCAAGTCCGCCGAGCGCGCCCTTCCTTTCTTCAAAATCTTGAAGAAGGCAGGCCCAATGGAGTGGACCCCAGAAGCCGAGCAGCATTGTAGGATCTGAAGAAATACCTTTCCTCCATGCCAATACTAGTTGCGCCTAAACCACAAGAGGCATTGCTGCTGTATCTGGCGGCGATGAATCAAGTGGTCAGCGCCGCGCTGGTGGCACAGAGGGAGGTCAATGAGGAGGCAGTGACGGCGGCAGAACCTGCGGATGGCAAGCCCAAGATTCCCCCGGCAGGGCCTGGTGCCGGCAAGGCGAGGCCCCCGGCAGAGTCTGATGCCACTGAGGCAGTGCCCGCGTAGTCAAGTGAGGTGGTGCAGAAGAATAAGATGATGCAGCACCCGGTTTACTTTGTCAGCTCCCTCTTGCAGGGAGCTAGCTCGAGGTACTCCGGTGTGCAGAAATTGCTCTTCGGCCTCCTTATGGCCTCGAGGAAGCTGCGTCATTACTTCCAAGCCCATGAGATCACTGTCGTCACCCGCCTCCCATTGCAACGGATACTGTACAACCCAGATGCAACCGGAAGGATTGTGGAATGGGCCTTGGAGTTATCAAGTTTCGGTTTGAAGTTTGAAAGTACCTGACAATTCAGAGCAGAGTCTTGGCAGAGTTCATTGCAGAATGGACCTCAACTCCTGACGAAGAAATCCAGGAGACCACTCTCCCCGGCAAGGAGGCAGACCGCGACTGGATCATGTACTTTGATGGGGCTTTCTCGCTACAAGGCGCCGGTGCCGGTGTGCTGCTCGTCGCACCCACCGGAGAGCACCTCAAGTACGTGATCCAGATGCACTTTCCCCGGAAGATGTCCACCAACAACACTGCTGAGTACGAGGGGTTGCTTGCCGGTCTCAGGATCGCGGCGGACCTCGGGGTTAAGAAGCTCATCGTCAGGGGTGACTCGCAGCTCGTTGTCAGGCAGGTCAACAAGGATTATCAGAGCCCATTGATGGAAGCTTACGTAGATGAAGTGAGGAAGCTGGAGGAGAGCTTTGACGGTATCCAAGAGGAGCACGTCCCCTGAATGGAGAACGACACCACCGATTACCTGTCAAAGCGCGCTGCATTCAAGCTACCTGTGGAACCAGGTACCTTTTTGCTCCGGTTAACTCAACCATCCGTCGAACCATCAACGGGGCAGAACAAGCGGAGGAAGTCAGGTCCCGGCAAGTACTTTCCTACCGAGCCCCCTGGGGCTGCCGGCAAGGGTGCTGCCGCGGACGCTGAGCGCGCCAAAGGGCAACTGGCTCCGGCAGGGCGCCAAGCCCTGGCCATGGAGACAGCCGCGCCCATGGCTGATAAAATGCCTTTGGTCCTTGCCGTCGAGCCCCAGGCTCCGGCGTGGGCACATCATACTGTCTGATTCCTCCAAACAGGGGAACTTCCTGAGGAGCAGGAAGAAGCGGAGAAAGTAGCCCGTCGGTCCGCCCTGTACCAGTTCGTCGACGACGTCCTGTACAGGAGAAGGCCGAACGGCGTGATATTGAAGTGCATCCCCCGGGAGGAAGGACTGGAGCTGCTGGCGGAGATACATGGAGGCATATGTGGCTCCCACATAGGGTCGAGGGCCCTTGCTGGAAACGCGTTCCGATAGGGTTTCTTTTGGCCCACCGCCCTCCAGGATGCGACGGCACTAGTAACCAAGTGTGAAGCGTGTCAGTTCCATTCAAAGAAGCTTCATCAAGCAGCTCAAGCCCTTCAAACAATCCATCTCTCCTGGCCATTCTCAGTCTAGGGGCTCGATATACTGGGCCCTTTCCCCCGCGCTGTCGGGGGCTTTGAGTACTTGTATGTTGCAATCGACAAGTTCACAAAGTGGCCGGAGGTGGAAGCAGTGAGAAAGGTGACTGCTCAATCAGCTGTCAAATTCATCAAGGGACTGGTCTGCCATTTTGGTGTGCCAAACAGAGTCATCACCGACAACGGCAGGCAGTTCGCAAGCCACACCTTCATGCAATACATCCAAGACCTTGGCAGCAAGGTCTGTTTTGCTTTCGTGGCACACCCACGGAGCAACGGCCAAGCGGAGAGGGCAAATGTTGAAGTGTTGCGAGGCCTAAGAGCAAAGACATTTGACAAGCTGCGCAAGAGAGGTAGGCGCTAGATTGATGAATTGCCGGCGGTTCTTTGGTCGATCAGGACGGCGCCAAATCGAGCCACCAGCCAGACACCTTTTGCCCTGGTCTACGGGGCAGAAGCAGTTCTCCCCACGGAACTCATATACAGGTCACCTCTAGTGCTCGCTTATGAGGAGCTTGAGCAAGAGCAGTTGCGCCAAGATGACGCGACGCTCCTTGAGGAAGATCGTCTTTGGGCGGCTATGAGAGCAGCATGCTATCAGCAAGCCTTGCGCCGCTACCATAGCCGCAAGGTTCATGCCCGAAGCTTTGAGGAAGGCGACCTTGTTCTTGGGCGCGTTCAGTCGGCCAAGAATTCCAACAAGTTGACGCCAAATTGGGAAGGCCCTTATCGGGTAATACGAGTCACCAGGCCCGGCGCAGTCCGCTTGGAGACCGAAGATGCTTTCCCAGTGAGCAACTCCTGGAACATCGAGCATCTTCGCAAGTTTTACCCATAAGGCGCGGCTTCCCGGGCCTCCCGGCAAGCCACCTTTTGTACAAGCTTTGCCGGTGAGGCATGTAACCCTTCGTAGAAAGCCAGGCGCAGACCCTGAGCATAAATAAATGAAGCACTGGCGCCCTAAGTTATAGCATGCATGCTAGGTCGAGTCTCTTCCTTGGTTAGGGTTGATAGTGCTTGGCGGCGACTAACCCCTAGCTTAGAGGTCGAGTGCGCGTCTCCCTGTCCTTTTCTGTCATCTTTTGGTTCGCAGGGCACATGAGCATTTCTGCCGAGCTACTTGGAAGAAAGGGCACGGACCGGCGTCCTAACCCCGGCAAACCAAAGTTGCCGGGGGCTGCGAGTACAAGGATCCAACAGTGGCAAGATGAGGTTGCCGAGGGCTGCAGATCCAGATAAGTCTTTCATCCTCTATCATGCATTTCGGAACGGAACTGGGGGATGTGAAACCTCGTTTTATCTCCGGGCTACCGTGCTCCCCTTTTTCCTATACCTAAGGATTATATCCTAGGTCTGGATTCGGTTGTAGCCGCGGCGGCAAGGAGGCAGAACGAGGAGCCTGAGCCTACTTCATCCCTGCCTCCGCCAAGAGCGCGAGAACGGTCGAGTGAAGTAAGGGGGACGGCGAGGCCTGTTGCCGGGCGAAAAACGTTTATCTTAAATAATAAAAAGGATTCGCTCCTTGTCGCGGGGTCTACCCACGAACGAAAAACCCGGCAAACATCCCTTTTTCATTAAAAACATCCCATACAGGTACAGTTCATACGGAATGAAAAACATGAGCAAGGAGATTACAAGTTCTAAATTTAACAAAGGCCCGCATGCTTACAGACTAAAAAAGAGATAAGATGCCCGTAATCCCTTTCTTGTCCCTCTCCTCAGGAGGCAGGTCAAGGAGGCGAGAGGGCAAAAGGGGCGCCAAGGCGAGCTACGAGCAGCAGAAAGCACCAAGAGAACACCTCGGTCGCCGCCATGGGTGGGCCGGTGATGACGGTGCCGGGAAAGGAGCTGGAAGACGAGGCGGTAGGACCAACAATACGCGATGAAGGCGTCGGTGCCCGCGTACTCCGAGTTGACGGCCTTGCTGCCCGCCCTCTTCCTCTTCCGCAGCCTCCCGACGCCAGCCGCCCAAGGAGACGGCCCCGAGAAGTTCAAGGAGCTGGCCCCACCCCCGGCAAAACTCTGCCGGAGGAGCGGCCAAGTGCAGATGCTGCTGCTGCCGCACCCGCCCAGGCGCGGGGCGTCCGAAGCCTAGTCGGACTCGTCCTCGTCGTCTGCCCCGCTGTCCTCCTCATCACTTTCGCTCGAGAAAGAGCTTCCATCGTCGGAATCTCCGTCAGAGGAGCTCTCCACGCAGCACTTCAGGCGAGTCCCGAAGTCTCCGAAGACCTTGACGGAGAGCAGGCCGTCCTCCATTAATTTGAAGTAGAGGACAAGCCCGGCCGTCAGGCTGTCGATGCGGGCGAACGTCTTCCATCCGCGGTGGAGGTACATCACCCGAGGAGCCGGGAAGTCGACGTCGACCCGCGTGCCCCCATTCCCACAGCCCCTCATGTGCAATATGAGGGATTGGGGCGGGTCACGCTCCATCTCCCGAGTGAATGGAGCGGGAAGACGAAGACGGCGACGCGGAGGCCGGCGCAGCCTGATGAAGAATTCACGGGGCTGGTCTCCCACATGGCCTTCTATCGGAAAGGCATCATTGGCGGGGGCGAAGCCGGCGCGCCGCCCCGTCCTCCTCTTCCCCGAGCACTACGACCTCTGCCCCGGCCTCGCCCACGGCCTCACCCCCTCCCGCTTCCCCTTGCGGCCGGTCTACCACTGCGGGCTCAGGAGGAGGGGGACGCGCTGTCGAGCTGCGACCCTCGCCGCCACCGTCGAGGGACCAAGATTCCCTTCCTCCATGACGAGTGGAAGGAAGAAGCAGAAGCGAGAGAAGATGGATGACAGGAGAGTGCGGGATGCCATCCCCCTTCCCCCTCCTTATAAAGGGGCGGGGTCGGGGCTCGGCTGCCCCGCTCGACCAATCCAGCCACCGGAGGCGCGGGGAATCGGGACCGACCCGTTGCCCCAACTAGCGACGGCCCGGTTTCCCGCCTCCACCGCTTGCCACCCCAAGCGCATGAAGGACGCGTGGCGGGCGTGCAGACCCGAGGGGACGGGTGAAGCGACCTCTCCCCACCCCGTGATCGTGGGGTGTGGACGCCTTGAAGACCGCGACCCGGCCCCATTCAGTAAATGAGCCGCGCCTCCATGCCTCCCTCATTTTACGGGGAAGGCACGAGTCGCCTCTTTACTGCGACGTGACGCATGCGTGCAGAAACCGCCCCACGCATGCCGCCCACGTCACACGCACCGCTCCACGCCACGCCGCACCGCGCGCGAGTCGTGGGAAGCGCAGCGCACGAAAAGTTTTATCGCGGTAAAAACCGCCCCGCCTGCCCACGCACAGTTTTGGGCCTGGCCCAACAACGTGTCGCGCTTATGTGTGGCCCAGGCCCGGGGGCTCCTGTCGGTGTACAAAAGAAGGGGCGCACCTTTGTACCCCTTTACCTGTGCATAGGCAGTCGGAGCCACGCCCACGGTCACACCAAGCAGAGCAGGGGAGGTGAGCCAAGGTAAGACCGAAGCCGGAGATAACCACAGCAACGCCAAGGCCAAGACCACAAAGAGCAGAGGGACGAAGCAGGGTCTTGCCGGGGCAGCCTCAGCAGCCCCAGCAAGACCCTTGCCGGGGCAGCTTGCCCCACACCAACAAAGCGAGCCACCCTTGAGCCCACGGTCCCCAACACCATCACCCACGTGGGGCCAGGGCTCGGGAGGCACCTCTGTGGTGGCATGCAGATCTTTGTGAAGACATATTCGAGATCAGATGGGGATTAGAAGACGACGATCCTCGGCAAGATCCTTGCCAAGGAAAGCCACGAGACCCCCGGCAAGGTCCTTGCCAGGGACGACAGCGCGCCACGGCAAGACCCTTGCCGGGCCACCCGGCAAGACCCTTGCCGGGTCACCCGGCAAGGCCCTCACCAAGGACGCCAGCAGGGCCACCGCCAGGACTGCGCCAACCAAGTTTCCACCGTCGTTCGCATGCAGCTGCTAGCTCAACCAGCTGAGCAGGCACCTGCGTGGCAACATGCAGCTCCCGGGCCAACTCGTCAATCGCCTGCGTGGCGGCATGCAGATCTTCGTGAAGGCTCCACCACCGCGCCACCTCAGCTGCCTGCCTGCCTACATGGCACCGGATGCCTCACTGGCCAAGGCGTGTGTCGAAGCGAGGAGGAGCGGCGACGGACGGGGCAGGCCTCGCCCCCGTCCCCGATAAAGAAAGGGGACACCTAAGCTACACATTAAATGCGTCTTGTCCTATAATACGAGCGATAAGCTCATAGCACTGTACGCCCTTCCATCTCCTGTGTGCCACCGTGGCTGCCTCTTCCGACTATAAAAGGAGGCCCATGGCATACTAGAGAAGGATTCGGCTCTTTCGAACCACGCACTCACCACAGCTAGTTCGAGAGCTCAAGAACTCTCTGAAATACACCCACCAAAGCAGTACTAGGGTTTTACGCATCCTCGCGGCCCGAACCTGGGTAAACGATCCTTGTGCTGGTTACTAATCCTGCTCTTCTCGCAACCCTGCGCCCCGGCAACCGTAGTAGGGATTCTGGTGATCCCATAGGTGTCGTTCCCCCGACAAAGATCACCATGACTCTTGCATAAAAGTAAAAGATAGGCCCTTCACAGAGGGAAGCAGGGGTTGCCATGCGCTTTCATAGTTGGATGCACAAAATCTTAATGCGAGGGAACGTCACTTTATATTGCCACTTGTGATAGGGACCTTTATTATGCAGTCCGTCGCTTTTATTTCTTCCATATCACAAGATCGTATAAAGCTTATTTTCTCCACACTAAAAGATCATACATATTTAGAGAGCAATTTTTATTGCATGCACCGATGACAACTTACTTGAAGGATCTTACTCAATCCATAGGTAAGTATGGTGGACTCTCATGGCAATACTGGTTTAAGGGATGTTTGGAAGTACAAGTAGTATCTCTACTTGGTGCAAGTAATTTGGCTAGCATGAGGGGGAAAGGCAAGCTCAACGCGTTGGGCAATCCATGACAATATACTTTATTTCGGATATAAGAAAACATAACCCATTACGTTGTCTTCCTTGTCCAACATCAACCTTTTAGCATGTCATATTATAATGAGTGCTCACAATTGCAAAACATGTCCAAGATAGTATATTTATATGTGAAATCTCTCTTCCTTCAATATTCTTTCATGAATTGTTCAAGTGACCATTACAATGTTTGCTAACCTTCAATGAATTTACCACCTCTACTTCTTATATGTAAAGTCATTACTCCCCATGGGATAAGCATAAGAAACATATATAATTTCAGATTTAGGATATTCAATTCATTCAACCATTTACTCATAGGATATAAGTGAAGCACACGAGTAAATGACAAACTACTCCAAAAAGATATAAGTGAAGATTAATGAGTAGTTAAATAATTATGTAGCTATGTGAAGACTCTCTCCCATTTAAGAATTTCAGATCTTGGTATTTTATTCAAACAGCAAGCAAAACAAAATAAAATGACATGACGCTCCAAGCAAAACACATATCATGTGGTGAATAAAAATATAGCTCCAAGTAAAGTTATCGATGAACGAAGACGAAAGAGGGGATGCCTTCCGGGGCATCCCCAAGCTTAGGCTCTTGGTTATCCTTGAATATTACCTTGGGGGTGCCTTGGGCATCCCCAAGCTTAGGCTCTTGCCACTCCTTATTCCATAGTACATCGAATCTTTACCCAAAACTTGAAAACTTCACAACACAAAACTTAACAGAAAACTCGTAAGCTCCGTTAGCGAAAGAAAACAAAACACCACTTCAAGGTACTGTAATGAACTCATTCTTTAATTGTATTGGTGTTAAATCTACTGTATTCCAACTTCTCTATGGTTTATAAACTATTTTACTAGCCATAGATTCATCAAAATAAGCAAACAACACACGAAAAACAGAATCTGTGAAAAACAGAACCATCTGTAGTATTCTGTATCAAACGTATACTTATGGAACTCCAAAAATTCTAAAATAAATGGGTGGACCTGAGAAATTTGTCTAGTAATCATCTGCAAAAAGAATCAACTAAATAGCACTCTCCAGTAAAACGTTGAAGCTAATATCGTGAGCGCTAAAGTTTCTGTTTTTTACAGCAAGATCATAAAGACTTCACCCAAGTCTTCCCAAAGGTTCTACTTGGCACAAACACTAATTAAAACACAAAACCACATCTAAACAAAATCTAGATGGATTATTTATGCCTAAACAGAACCAAAAAGCAAGAAACTAAAATAAAGTTGGGTTGCCTCCCAACAAGCGCTAACGTTTAACGCCCCTAGCTAGGCATGATGATTTCAATGATGCTCACATAAAAGATAAGAATTGAAACATAAAGAGAGCATCATGAAGAATATGACTAGCACATTTAAGTCTAACCCCCTTCCTATGCATAGGGATTTTGTGAGCAAACAACTTATGGGAACAATAATCAACTAGCATAGGAAGGCAAAACAAGCATAACTTTAAAATTTTAAGCACATAGAGAGGAAACTTGATATTATTGCAATTCCTACAAGAATACATTCCTCCCCCATAATAATTTTCAGTAGCATCATGAATGAATTCAACAATATAATCAGCACCTAAAGCATTCTTTTCATGATCTACTTGCATAGAAATTTTACTACTCTCCACATAAGCAAAATTCTTCTCATTCGGAATAGTGGGAGTATCATAAGAGACTTGAATACTATAAATTGTTTCCACATTAAAAGAGTAATATTCAGAAAAATAGTAATCATAATCATGACAAGTTTTAATACAATCATCACTACTTTTTATAGCATAAGTTTCATCACAATAATCATCATAAGTAGCAACTTTGTTCTCATCATAATCAATTGAAACCTCTTCCTAAATAGTGGATTCATCACTAAATAAAGTCATGACACCTCCAAATCCACTTTCATAAATATTATAAGATTCAACATCCTCCAAAATAGTGTGATCATTACTTCCTAAAGTTGACACTCTTCCAAACCCACGTTCATCAATATAATGATCATAGGTAGAAGGCATGCTATCATCATAACAACTTTGCATATCAAAACTTGGGAGGCTAAAAATATCATCTTCATTAAACGTAGCATCCCCAGGCTTGGGACAAACATTAATTTCAGCAAATATATTCTCAAATGTGTCATCCTCATCAAACATAGCATCCCCAAGCTTGGGCCTTTTCATATCATAAGCATAATCACTCTCATCATTAATATGGATAGCACCAATAGTATAGCAATTATCATCATCACAATGAGTAATATGAGCAACATCATTTGGGATGGATACCTTTTTACCTTTGTTTCTCCGTTTTTTATTTTTCTTCTTCACATCATGTGTGGGTTTAACCCTCTTTTTTGAGCTCCTTATTAATGAGATTGGTTGAATAGAAAGCTCCTCCTCGTTACCTGATTCATCATAAGAAATAATAGGAGGACATTGGGAAGTCTCTTCCCTTTCATTAGTGTTCTATTCATCTTCTATTTGCTTTATTTTCTTTATGTAATTGGCAATATAAGGATTTTCAATGCAATTCACTGCACAATACATATAAATTTCCTCTAGATCAATATCGAGGAATTTCTTGAGGTTATATTCTGGAGTAATCTTAGTTTGACGTTTCATTTCTTCATAACCCAAAAGTAAACTAAGTTCATTATTATGTGCAAGGGAAATAAAGTCATCACAATTTTTGGACATGATTCGATCATGAAACAATTTGCGTTGGATATTTAAATGACCATGTTCATTGCAAAGTTCACAAGTATGGCTAAGAAATTTTAAATTTTCAGCACTAACATTTAGCCTTTCTTGCAACCATTTAGTTTCTAAATGCTTATGCCTCTTGCAATATCTATCTTCCCTATTTGGTGTGTAGTTGCAAACCCAATGCACTCCACAAAAATTGACATGTTTATAGGAGACATTTTCATCATAACTAGTGCAATCATCATTAGTACTATGAATATTGAAGGAGTTCATACTAACAACATTGCAATCATGCTCATCATTCAAAGATTTAGTGCCAAACATTTTAATGCATTCTTCTTCTAACACTTTGGCACAATTTTCCTTCCCATCATACCCACGAAAGATATTAAAAAGATGAAGCGTATGAGGTAAACTCAATTCCATTTTTTCGTAGTTTTCTTTTATAAACTAAACTAGTGATAAAACAAGAAACTAAAAGATTCGATTGCAAGATCTAAAGATATAACTTCAAGCACTCACCTCCCCGGTAACGGCGCCAGAAAAGAGCTTGATGTCTACTACACAACCTTCTTCTTGTAGACGTTGTTGGGCCTCCAAGTGCAGAGGTTTGTAGGACAGTAGCAAATTTCCCTCAAGTGGATGACCTAAGGTTTATCAATCCATGGGAGGCGTAGGATGAAGATGGTCTCTCTCAAACAACCCTGCAACCAAATAACAAAGAGTTTCTTATGTCCCCAACACACCCAATACAATGGTAAATTGTATAGGTGCACTAGTTCGGCGAAGAGATGGTGATACAAGTGCAATATGGATGGTAGATATAGGTTTTTATAATCTGAAAATATAAAAACAGCAAGGTAACAAGTAATAAAAGTGAGCGTAAACGGTATTGCAATGTGTAGAAACAAGGCCTAGGGTTCATACTTTCACTAGTGCAAGTTCTTTTAACAATAATAACATAATTGGATCATATAAATATCCCTCAACATGCAAGAAAGAGTCACTCCAAAGTCACTAATAGCGGAGAACAAACGAAGAGAATATGGTAGGGTACGAAACCACCTCAAAGTTATCCTTTCTGATCTATCTATTCAAGAGTCCGTAATAAAATAACACGAAGCTATTCTTTGCGTTTGATCTATCATAGATTTCGTACTAGAATAACACCTTAAGACACAAATCAACCAAAACCCTAATGTCACCTAGATACTCCAATGTCACCTCAAGTATTCGTGGGTATGATTATATGATATGCATCACACAATCTCAGATCCATCTATTCAAACCAACACAAAGTACTTCAAAGAGTGCCCCAAAGTTTCTACCGGAGAGTCAAGACGAAAACGTGTGCCAACCCCTATGCATAGGTTCATGGGCGGAACCCACAAGTTGATCACCAAAACATACATCAAGTGGATCACGTGATATCCCATTGTCACCACAGATAAGCACGACAAGACATACATCAAGTGTTCTCAAATCCTTAAAGACTCAATCCGATAAGATAACTTCAACGGGAAAACTCAATCCATTACAAGAGAGTAGAGGGGGAGAAACATCATAAGATCCAACTATAATAGCAAAGCTCACGATACTTCAAGATCGTATCACCTCAATAACACGAGAGAGAGAGAGAGAGAGAGAGATCAAACACATAGCTACTGGTACATACCCTCAGCCCCGAGGGTGAACTCCTCCCTCCTCGTCATGGAGAGCGCCGGGATGATGAAGATGGCCACCGGTGAGGGATTCCCCCTCCGGCAGGGTGCCGGAATAGGGTCCCGATTGGTTTTTGGTGGCTACAAAGGCTTGCGGCGGCGGAACTCCCGATCTATTCTGTTCCCCGATGGTTTTAGGTTATATTGATATATATGGGCGAAAGAAGTTGGTCAGGGGAGCCACGAGGGGCCCACGAGGGTGGAGGGCGCGCCCCCTGCCTCGTGCCTTCCTCGTTGCTTCCCTTACATGGACTCCAAGTCCCCTGGATTGCTTCCGTTCCAAAAATAACTCTCCCGAAGGTTTCATTCCGTTTGGACTCGTGATATTCCTTTTCTGCAAAACACTGAAACAAGGGAAAAAACAGAAACTGACACTGGGCTCTGGGTTAATAAGTTAGTCCCAAAAATAATATAAAATTGCATAGTAAAGCCCATTAAACATCCAAGATGGATAATATAATAGCATGAATATTTCATAAATTATAGATACGTTGGAGACGTATCAGCATCCCCAAGTTTAATTCCTGCTCGTCCTTGAGTAGGTAAATGATAAAAGAAAGAATTTATGAAGTGTGAATGCTAGTAGGTGCATAAGTTTGATCAATGATAATTTCAATCACCTTTTCTAGCATCATTATATGTCATAACAGTAGCTCAACTCATAGAACTTTGCATGATCAAGTAACAAACTATTCACATGTTAAAGTATAGATCATAAACTTTCTTGAAAACTAACAAACTGTGTTATTAATCATCAAACAATTACAGTTCATCTTATTTTCAGGAAGAGTCTATGTTAGAGCTTTGATTTAGCAAACTCCACATACTCAACTATCATTTAGTCTTTCACAATTGCTAACACTCACGCGATATTTATGGGTTCAAAGTTTTAATCAGACACAGAGAAAGATAGGGGCTTATAGATTCGCCTCCCAACCTTTTATCTCAAGGGTAATGTCAACAATAATAGTTCATGATGCCTTACATCCTATTGGATATATATATATATCAGAATCTTTCCAACGCGAGGTGCTTGCCAAAGGATAAAATAAAAAAAAGGAAAGGTGCAGATCACCATGACTCTTGCATAAAAGTAAAAGATAGGCCCTTCAGAGAGGGAAGTAGGGGTTGCCATGCGCTTTTACAGTTGGATGCACAAAATCTTAATGCGAGGGAACATCACTTTATAAATATCGTAACATGCAAATATGGGCCCAAATTGAAAGAACTGTACAACAGTTGAAATCGAAGGACAAGAATCTATAATTGAACAGATAGGGTAAACATGATGTCATGGAAATATGAGAGTAATCGAAAGAACAATACATCATTAATTTTCCTAATATAGAAAGAAGAGGGGAAAATCCCCTTTGACGTATATGGTGCATGTGGCACCTTTTATCCAAATGTAGCAATATTTAGAATATGTTTTGGAAAGTAGGCCATGCAACCGATTTAGGGTGAGATTGAACATACCGCGCACGTCCTCAAGTTATCTGGCACGGTGAGATGGAATCTCTGGATGAGGTCGCAAAGTCCTGAAGTGTCGGTGCACTGTACATTCTATGAATGAAATAAAACCCTCAAATCAGCTCGAATAAAAATGAATTCACGGCGATTTCCGCCGGGTGATTAAAGGAGGCATATGATCTGGGATAAGAGATGAGATAATAGCTCATTAAATTAGTTACCTTGTCCTCCACGAGAAAGAACCCTCAGTATGGTAGATTCCCCAACTGAGCGGAGCTTGGTCGACCTCGAGCAACGCCGAGAAAGTCGATGGCGATAGGCGGCGGCAAGCGGAAGTGGCGAAATGTGGTGGGCTTTGTTGGCAGCCTAGCGGCGGCGGCAGGCGTCGAGCTAAGTGTTTACCGCCACGATAGGCAGTGCCATGGCATAGACGCGGAGGAGCTTGTGCAGGTTTGAATGGGGACCGTACTGGAGGGGGTGGTGGGCGGGGTGAGGGTTTTTGTGACGTGGGGATGGTGAGGGTTTTCTTTTTTTATTGAATTGGGTGGTGAGGGTTTTCTGTCCCACAAAGAATTTTGGTGGCGGCGGTTTGCTAGAGCGAACCGTGTGTGATTGACGCAACAGGCAAAATGAAAGTCATTGCACAGGGTTCCAATTTTGGGAACCGTGTGTGATTGACGTACTACCTCCGTCCTGGTTAATTGGTCCCCCTTTGAAATTTTTACCAAATTTTGACCAAATATTTAACATACTCAGACATAGATAATAAGCGTACACGTACATAAGCATAGTTCAACCATAAGTACATAGTTCAACCATCATTAAGCATACTCAAGCATACATAGTTCGATCCATCCCACATCTCATCTCACATGCCGGCACGATCCTAAAGCTTCTCCAGGTACTCGGCGTACGCGCCGTGCGCCACCCTGCGAGAATACTTCTGCTTGAAGGAGCCAACGGCCCGTCCTCTTGCATGCGCCAAAACACTTAGATATGCGTCATGAAGCTTGTGGTTGCAAAATGGGCATCCATAGCCGTTGTTCCAGGTCCTAATACGCCTGTTATGCATTCCCGCATAAAGCTCCCTCAGGATTCGCCTCTCGTACCTCCTCTGGGCATCTCTATCCTCGCTGTCCACATCGTCAGACAACACCTATACAAATAATAAAACAAATTTGGCATCAAATCATCGATTACATGCCGTGAAGTAGGATTATGGCTATTTATTTATACATATCCAAAGATTATGGTTCGATTTTTAGGCACAGTCGTCTATGTACAGACCAATCTTGAAGAAAATAATGGCACAAACATATGTAGGTCATTCAAAATCAATTGCCAAGTCTTGCCTAGGAATTATTAGCGCGAACACTAACCCTAGTCGGATTACTAGCAAAAATCATTTGCACAGATGAAACAACTAATCACTTATCACCTGTACCATTCAAACAATCAATACACTACACGGATCTAACGAAACTTGCTCAGATTTCATGGATTGGGAGAACATAACCACAAGATTTCTATTCCAAAAAGGGGGAGGCAGGAGTAGCCAAAGAGACCCTATGATCTATTTGACACATAAATGTGTATTGATGGCTAACTAGCTGTCCGTCGTCGTCGGAGTCGTGCTGGAGTGGTCGTCGGAGTCGGTGTGGAACTCCGCCTCCGGCTGTGCAAGCTCGACGCTGTCGATGATGTCAGGGTGCAGCGATAACTCGCCGGCGGTGACGGCAACCTCTGTCTCCATCTCCACGCCGTGCTCCAGTGCTTTAGCAGCCCCGGCGTCGCCACTCCCTCCGATGGGGCGCTTCGGCGGCATCCTCATACATTGACGGATTTGAGGACTGAGAGCGGCGTCGAGGATGCAAGCGGAGAGAGAGGATTGTGTGTGGCGAGGACGGGGGTGCGGCCGCTCGGGCGCACCATTAATATGGAGTAGTGGGAGTTGTGGGAGAGGGGCGGGCGGCGGTCAAGCTGATGGCTCGCCTCCCGATGAGCCTGCGCACCGGACTGCTGGCATTCCTACCAAAGTTTCACACAGCTACTCGCACGCCTCCCGATGACACTGCGCAGCGAGCACGCCTCTGTCAATTCACACACCTACACGCACGCCTCCCCGTCTGCCTGCGCGGTGGACTGCTCGCATGCGTCCCGTCAACTCACGCCTGCTCGCACAGCACACGGGTCGCGCGGCGGCACGTATATTGTTTTTCTATTTGGATGATTAATGTTGTCACTTTATTGCTTAACCGAACCATGGCACGTATCCATTGTTGGTCTAACGCTCACGGTTCGAATAAATAATCTGTTTCGGATATTGGTTCCCAATTATTAATAATCTCCTGTCTGTAATTAGATAAAGATTACATCAAAACTAGTCTCCAATTTGACAAAAAAGTACAATGCCACTTTGTATTGGTGTCCATATGACAACACGATAAGTTTCATGAACTTCAAATACGTTTTGGATGTACTAGAATTTAAAAATCAAGATTCTCAATGTTTGAAATTTGTTACACGGGGAGTAAACATGCACCCAGTGAGACACATGTGTTTTGGCAATCCATTTAGGTGCACCGTCACGTGCGCATGTAGCACAAATTTTATTTTTGCACATTATACCCGTAGAAAATCAATCAATTAATGTACTAAAACGTCTTAATGATCTCTGTGGTTTTTTTTGAAATTAAAACGTCCCTCCTTTGGTAACATATATGTACACCGCGGGATAATTAATTTAACATGCATCGTAGTTGAGGTGGATTCGTGGTGTGTGTGTGGGTGTGTGCGTCTGGGGGTGGCGGGTGGCTCGCAGTACACTACGAGTTGTGAGCCACCGTGCGGGTTGGCCGTTTTGTTAGGCAGGCCGGTGCCACATCGGAGTCGTGAAATCATTATTTAAAACATTACACAACCCTTTCATACATACATGTTTTGGCCACATGCAGTCGATGGTTGTCCTACACGACACTCGATACTCGCGTGTGACGCTTTCTGTGGGCCCGCGAGGTCGTCGTCCATCACTTTGATGAACAGCCGGCCATGAGGTTAATTTGACCAGCGAGGTAGAATCCTTTTTATTTGTGTTATGGTGGTATATAGTACGCGTCGAAGAGGTGGGAGGGGACTAGCATATATACTATACGTACACCTCACTCAGTGTCAGGACTTTTTTTGTTTCCGAGGCACGTGCCACATCAAAATTGTGAAATTGGCTATTCAAACATCACACAACACCTTTTTGGGCCACATGCATATCCTAGCTAGGACACTCACGTGTGACGCTTCCATCTGTGGGCCCACGAGGCCATCGTCGATGCATGCATGCATCACTTACCTACATCGGGAGAGGTTAATTAATTTCACCATTGATGAGGATTCTTTTGTGTTGTACATATATTACGGCAGGAGCATATAGTATGCAGTGAAGAGGGGGTAGGGGACCATCATATGTAGTACGCTTGATGAACCTCGCTCTGTGTGGGTGCATGGTTTACGGTTTTTGAGGCATGTGGCACATCAAAGTTGTGCATTTTGGGTATTCAACATATATATGTTTGGCCCACATGCAAAGCGGTGGTGGTTGTGACGCCCCAATTCAATCGTACACTAATCATACACGCAAACGTGTACGATCAAGATCAGGGACTCACGGGAAGATATCACAACACAACTCTAAAAATAAAATAAGTCATACAAGCATCATATTACAAGCCAGGGGCCTTGAGGGCTCGAATACAAGTGCTCGATCATAGACGAGTCAGCGGAAGCAACAATATCTGAGTACAGACATAAGTTAAACAAGTTGCCATAAGATGGCTAGCACAAACTGGGATACAGATCGAAAGAGGCGCATGCCTCCTTCCTGGGATCCTCCTAAACTACTCCTGGTCAGCGGCCTGCACGTAGTAGGAGGCACCCTCGGTGTAGTAGGAGTCGTTGAAGGTGGCGTCTGGCTCCTGGGCTCCATCATCTGGTTGCGACAACCAGGAAGAAAGGAAAGGGGGAAAAGGAGGAGCAAAGCAACCGTGAGTACTCATCCAAAGTACTCGCAAGCAAGGATCTACACTACATATGCATTAGTATCAATGAAATGGGTAGTATCTGTGGACTGAACTGCAGAATGCCAGAATAAGAGGGGGATAGCTAGTCCCGTCGAAGACTACGCTTCTGGCAGCCTCCATCTTGCAGCATGTAGAAGAGAGTAGATGGTAAGTTGACCAAGTATCATCGCATAGCATAATCCTACTCGGCGATCCCCTCCTTGTCGCCCTGTGAGAGAGTGATCACCGGGTTGTATCTGACAGTTGAAAGGCTGTGTTTTATTAAGTATCTGGTTCTAGTTGTCATAAGGTCAAGGTACAACTCCGAGTCGTCCTTTTACCGAGGGACACGGCTATTCGAATAGATAAACTTCCCTGCAGGGGTGCACCACATTTTCCAACACGCTCGATCCCCTTTGGCCGGACACACTTTCCTGGGTCATGCCCGGCTTCTGAAGATCAACACGTCGCAACCCCACCTAGGCACAATAGAGAGGTCAGCATGCCGGTCTAAATCCTATGGCGCAGGGGTCTGGGCCCATCGCCCATTGCACACCTGCATGTTGCGAACACGGCCGGTGAGCAGACTCTGTCGCTGACGTCAAGAAGGCTTCGGCTGATGCCACTATGTTGAGAGCCCATAACTGTTCCCGCGTAGTTGGTTAGTGTGTATAGGCCAGTGGCCAGACTCAGATCAAATACCAAGATCTCATTAGGTGTGTTATTTTTAAGTAACTGCGGACGCCGACCAGGGCCAGGCCCACCTCTCACCTAGGTGGTCTCAACCTGCCCTGTCGCTCCGCCACAAAGTAACAGTCAGGGGCCGTCGGGAACCCAGGCCCACCTCTACCGGGATGGAGCCACCTGTCCTTTCAGCCCCCACATCAGATTCATTTGCGGGTACTCTACGAGCCGACCCGACTTTAGTCACCACATGTATCATATAATGTATACAAGTATATACCCGTGATCACCTCCCGAGTGATCACGGCCCGGTAATATAGCATGGCAGACGTACAAGAATGTAGGGCCACTGATGGAATACTAGCATCCTATACTAAGCATTTAGGATTGCAGGTAAGGGTAACAACTGTAGCAACAATGACAGGCTATGCAGCAGAATAGGATTAACCGAAAACAGTAACATGCTACACTACTCTAATGCAAGCAGTAGA